>NC_135236.1:357876461-358086461 GCF_051348905.1 Ranitomeya variabilis | reverse complement strand
TGTTTCTCTGGAGAGAGAGTATTAGAAAATTAGTAATCGAAGCTTTTAAACAAAAGGAAGAACTTAAAAAAAACAAAACTCAAGGGACGCTTTCTATTTCTTAAAATGGATGCCTGCACATGTCACAGAGTGAACTATTTTGCCATCAATGTCCGATTTGTTTGTGACAAAAATGAAATAGTTACCAAGACATTGGCAGTAAAAGACACCAAAGCTCACCACACCAGTGAGTTTCTCCAGGTCTTGGTGGAAAAGGTTCTGCAAGACTATGAACTTAAAAAAGAGCAAGTTCTTTCTGTCGTAACTGACAATGCTTCAAATATGATAAGTACTATTAAGCTGATGAATGAGAGTAATGATGGTGACCAGCAGCTAGAAGAACATTCTGGGTCCACAGACACAGAAATGTTTGAAATAGAGGAACACAGTATTGTAACTAAAGGTACCTTCACACTAAACGACTTTGCAACGAGAACGACAACGATCCGTGACGTTGCAGCGTCCTGGATAGCGATATCGTTGTGTTTGACACGCAGCAGCGATATGGATCCCGCTGTGATATCGCTTGTCGTTGCTGAAAGTCCAGAACTTTATTTGGTCGTCAGATCGGCGTGTATCGTCGTGTTTGACAGCAAAAGCAACGATGCCAGCAATGTTTTACAATGGTAACCAGGGTAAATATCGGGTTACTAAGCGCAGGGCTGCGCTTAGTAACCCGATATTTACCCTGGTTACCATTGTAAAAGTAAAAAAAAACACTACATACTCACCCTCTGATGTCTGTCACGTCCCCCGCCGTCCGCGCTGCTGCTCAGAGCTGAATGTGTCAGTGCCGGCCGTAAAGCAAAGCACAGCGGTGACGTCACCGCTGTGCTTAGGGCCGGTGCTTACACAGTGCAGGGAAGCCGACGCCGGGGGACGCGACAGACACGGCAATGTAAGTATGTAGTGTTTGTTTTTGTTTTTCCTGTGGCCGCGCGTGCGCAGGTGGAGCGCTCTGCTGTCCGGGGCTTCAGGAAAATGGTCGCGGGATTCCGCGCGTGCGCAGATGGAGATCGCGGTGGCCATTTTCCTGAAGCCCCGGGCAGCAGAGCGCTCCATCTGCGCACGCGCGGCCACAGGAAAGATGGCCGCGCCCACCGGTAAATGGCTGAATAGCGCAGATCGTGCTGTTTTTCATCACCTGGGCAGTGGATTCGCCTTTTGGACATGCGCACACCACTACGCCACCAACGTAATGATGAGCAGGATTCTGGGGGAGAAACAGCGCTGTCACCACGCCCATAGGACCAGACCAGCGTGAGTGACAGCAGAAAACGGCGACTTTACAAAGGTATTTCGGCAGCATAGGTGGGTAATAAAGGCACACAAAGACACTAATGTAACGCCCAGCTCTGCCCCTATTTAACGCTATTTTTAGCTCATCTTCAAAAAACGGGGTGACAGGTTCCCTTTAATGATTCAGCGCTTGGTTGAACTGAAAACCTTTCTTGTAGACATTGCTAACCCTCAACTGACGCTAAATGAAAGTCTGGAATCGGGTGACTGAGCTGGAAAAATTGCTAGAGCACCCATTTACAGTGACTAAAAAATTACAAGCAGAGGACTTAACTCCAGGTATTTTCTTAAAGGAGTGGAAGAACCTGATGTTTCGCCTGTCCCAAAGAGGAGGGTCAATTGCAAGTGGCATTGCTACATCAATGAAACGGAGAGAGGAGCTACTATTACAAAATATCATTCTTTTGGCAGCTGTTAGATGATCAACAGCTAACTAAAGGAAAAGAAGCTCTGTTTGAAATAGCAGTAAGGATGAAAGGGTTGCAGAACAGTCAGGAGGAACAAGAAGAATTTGGTCGTCCTGCCACATCTTCACCCTCATCAACTGATGAAGAATTTAATTTTGAAAAATATTTGGATCACAAGGACCGTGCAAAGCGTTCCCGTATAGAAGAAGAGTCATCCCCATCAAAGAACACAGCCAGTACATTTCAGCAGAATTTTTCATGTGCACTAAAAGAAATTGAGAAATTTGACCGTTCATCAAAAATAACAGTGCAACAAGCGATTCCTCTGTATCCTGACATTGTCAGAGATGTTGCCCGAGTGGTTACTGCTTTGACACCATCCCAAGTTAGTGTAGAGAGGTTGTTCTCTGCTCTCAAAATAATTAGATCAGATTTGAGGGCATCCATGAAGGAGGATCTGACAGGCAATACTTTTTCTTAGGACAAATTTCTTATTAACTGCATAACAGTGTTTATTGCATATTTACTTACAAGAGTTTAGAAAAGGTTATAAAAGTTATTTGCTATATTCTAATTGTATTCTAATAAATATAGTTTTTGCTCTAAGTGGTCTGATTACTTATATGATGGTGAGAAACTGAATAAGCACAATGTTAATATTTTACAACAGTAAATTTTATTGTTACGAACTGGCCATTTATGAAGGAGCCGGAGTCGGAACCTGATAAAATCCAGGAGTCGGAGTCGCAACTGTGGCTTACCGACTCCACAGCCCTGCTCTAAGGTTGTATTCGTTGCTAAGTTCACCGTTACCAAGTTTAAGAAGCCAGTTGCTATACTCTGGGTCAGAAGATTGCATGTTAATTAGTTGGAGCTTATTAAACGGTTTCCAAAGGTCAGCCATTTTTAAGCTGGACTCGATAACATCTGTTTTTGTTCCATTTGGTATGACTGGAAGGCATTGTCTAAAACCTCCGCCAATGACAAAAACTACTCCCAAACGGAATTTCATTTTTTTCAGCAACATTTGTAGTCATTACTTCATGCAAAAGTCTGTCAATTAAGCTCAAAGCGTATTTGGGTGCCATGGTGCACTCGTCAAGTATGAAAAGATTTGCGTTCTTTAACAGTCTTCCTGCAAATGGGTCTTGTCTTATTCTGGAAGCAAAGATTTCATTGACTGGAACTGGTATCCCAAAGAGTGAATGGATAGTGCGACCTCGTAAAAGGTTTGCTGCAATACCTGTTGTAGCCGATGGCAATACGACTTTTTCCAACCCTCTAACGTGATGCATTAAAATTTCATAGAGGTATGTTTTACCGCTCCCTCTTGGACCGTCAATAAAGAAACATTTTGGCCTTGCATCTGCTTGGTTTTCTCAACACCAAAAATATATCCACCAAAAGAAGACCATGAAGGAATATAATATACCACCAAAGAAAACTACCTTCACAAAAGGTCAGTAAAACCAAAATAACTTTATTAAACAAAAAAATAAAATATACATATGAAGAACAGTGGGAATACACCAAAGCACAGGAACAGGCGGGCAGCCCAAATATGAGCCCCATAAAGTAGTAACATCATATAACTATCAATCCAATCATATTTTAACATAAAAGATAATAAATGTGCAAGTGACCATGTACAAAATATGCAGACAATTGATAAAGAAATCACATAATATGTAACAGCAATAATGATATAGTTACCAGATGGGGTACTCCTGGGGGACCCACCAACACCCGACGCACGTTTCGCACCGAAATGCTTCGTCTGGGGGTGGTTGGGTACTGGCCATTGTTAGTATATATGTATAAAGGATCCAATAGGAACAAAGATATAAATAATTAGCTAATGTGAAAGTCCTGTGAACGCCTGCGCAAATAGAGACAGTAGCGGTTAAAATCAGGTGTAAGACGTAAACCCACCTCTATGACTAGGGAGACACGTGCATGTAGGACCAGCCGCCATGACCGCATGATCACCGCTTCCCCAACCATAGTCGAAGCCGCTATCGTCGCCTAGCGCTGACATCACATCCGGTGTGGCGCGGCTTAACACCATGGCAACCATAGCCTGAAGACAACGCACTCCATCAGCCACATAAAAATGCCTCCATCTCATAGACACTAGCCGAAAATGATACCCGCACTAAGAACGGGCATCAGGTAACCAGGTACTAACCACACAATTGTAGCGTACCACAGGCAGAAAGCACTATCAGCCACAGACGTCATATCCGGCGGCATATATCACCATAGTTACCATCATATGCGTAGTGCAGCAAACGCACGATAAGAAAGACCCGATAGACAAAAAAAGTGTGCAAAGTGAAAAAGTGCGCAGTGAATGAACACAAAGCTGAAAAAAGAATAATTAATACAATACACAAACATAGAACTATAAATATGTACAATATAAATAAGAGGACTGTTTGTGGTATAGAAAAACATGTGAACTCAGTCCAAAAGCCACATGAACAAAATAGTATAAAATTTGATGTATATAAATATATAATCCTATAGTTATAAAAAGTAAAAAAGAAATATATATATACTCATATAGAAACACATATATAAATATGATAAAAGCACATAATGCACATGGACACCCGCACACAAAGGAGATGAACGCTGATAGTAGTCACATTCCAAATCTGATATGGTCTCAAAATGATGGAAGAAGTCACACCACACCTTCATATTCACTGTATCACAGAATACAAAAGATCAGCACTAGTCCTAAGGATCAAACACAAAACAAAAATTAATAATAATAAACAATAAAACCAGCTAAAACCAAATAAAAAGCAAAAAGACCGCACTTACATAACTACCAAGACTAATCTAATAAAATGAAAACCCTAGCTCCAGAGATATCATAGAGCCAAATCAACAAAAATTATATATATATATATATATATATATATATATATATATATATATATATATATATATATATATATATCCCGGAATCAAGTGGACAAAAATGCAGAAAAACTATTGTGTTCATTTAAGCCCATGGGTGTGATAGTGTCTAACTTATAAATCCACCTTGCTTCTTTCTGGGCCAACATTTTCTTCCAACTGCCCCCTCTTGGTCCAATAAACACTCGGTCGATGCCTTTGACCGACAATCCCCTAGGGTCACAACCATGCCGGGCCTTAAAGTGCCGTGGAATGGGCTTGAGCTTAGTGAAATCAACTTCTGTCACTGCCCCTTCAATATCTAGTACATGTTCCCGTACTCGCCTACGAAATTCCCGTGTGGTCATGCCAACATAAATAAGACCACACGGGCAGGTAGCATGATAAATAACAGCCTTTGTTGTACACGTAATAGTATGCGTAATGCGGAAAACTCGATCACCTTTAGCATTTAAAAACTCAGAGGCTGTCTGAATGTTCTGACATGCCACACATTTACCACAGTTAGTGCAGCCCCACTTAGGGCCTTTAGCTCCAAAAATAAATTTGGAGTCCGATGCCCCGTGGTAACTATGCACCAAATGATCCCTAAGATTTTGCGAACGTCTATACGTGATAGAAGGATAGGAACCAACACATTTGGCAATAGTGTTATCCGTCAAAAGGACAGGCCAGTATTTACTAATGGCCCTCCTAACCTCCTCACTTCTAGAATTAAAATCTAGAATGCAACGTACCTGGTCCGTACCCTCATCTCTATGACGTTTTTGTGATTTAGATCGGGATTTGTGTGCATTTTTGATTAAGATTTTGGATTTTGTTTTAACACACAATTTTTTTATGTTCTGGGATTCATTTTTTCTTCAGTTGCAAGGCACTGCAATGGGGGCGTCTTGTGCGCCCTCTTATGCAAATTTATTTTTGGGTTTATGGGAGCGGGACATTTTTCAAACTAATCCCCACCCTCTGAGTCAGGGTGTTGTCTCATGGTGGAGGTATATTGATGACGTTATTATGGTGTGGCAGGGGACAGAGGTTGAGTTGAAGTCATTTATTGAGGTATTAAATTCAAATCTCAAGAACATTAAATTGACTTATAGGTATGAAACCGAAAAAATAGATTTTTTGGATATTGCTATCACAGTGGGTAGCAACGGAACAATCCATACCGATTTGTTTCGTAAAATAACATCGGTTAACTCCCTCTTACATTCGTCCTCACAGCATCCACGTCATCTCATCAGGAATATCCCCACGGGGCAATTTCTTCGTGCTAGAAGGATATGCTCTAATGATGAATTGTTTGAGAATCAAGCCCGGGACCTATACACTCGGTTTAAGGATCATGGTTACGGAAAGAGGACCATCTGCCGCTCCTATCGAGGGCATATCATTGCCAAAGGAACTCTCTTTTACAAAAACGTCATAGAGATGAGGGTACGGACCAGGTACGTTGCATTCTAGATTTTAATTCTAGAAGTGAGGAGGTTAGGAGGGCCATTAGTAAATACTGGCCTGTCCTTTTGACGGATAACACTATTGCCAAATGTGTTGGTTCCTATCCTTCTATCACGTATAGACGTTCGCAAAATCTTAGGGATCATTTGGTGCATAGTTACCACGGGGCATCGGACTCCAAATTTATTTTTGGAGCTAAAGGCCCTAAGTGGGGCTGCACTAACTGTGGTAAATGTGTGGCATGTCAGAACATTCAGACAGCCTCTGAGTTTTTAAATGCTAAAGGTGATCGAGTTTTCCGCATTACGCATACTATTACGTGTACAACAAAGGCTGTTATTTATCATGCTACCTGCCCGTGTGGTCTTATTTATGTTGGCATGACCACACGGGAATTTTTTAGGCGAGTACGGGAACATGTACTAGATATTGAAGGGGCAGTGACAGAAGTTGATTTCACTAAGCTCAAGCCCATTCCACGGCACTTTAAGGCCCGGCATGGTTGTGACCCTAGGGGATTGTCGGTCAAAGGCATCGACCGAGTGTTTATTGGACCAAGAGGGGGCAGTTGGAAGAAAATGTTGGCCCAGAAAGAAGCAAGGTGGATTTATAAGTTAGACACTATCACACCCATGGGCTTAAATGAACACAATAGTTTTTCTGCATTTTTGTCCACTTGATTCCGGGATATATATATATATATATATATATATATATATATATATATATATATATATATATATATATATATATATATATAATTTTTGTTGATTTGGCTCTATGATATCTCTGGAGCTAGGGTTTTCATTTTATTAGATTAGTCTTGGTAGTTATGTAAGTGCGGTCTTTTTGCTTTTTATTTGGTTTTAGCTGGTTTTATTGTTTATTATTATTAATTTTTGTTTTGTGTTTGATCCTTAGGACTAGTGCTGATCTTTTGTATTCTGTGATACAGTGAATATGAAGGTGTGGTGTGACTTCTTCCATCATTTTGAGACCATATCAGATTTGGAATGTGACTACTATCAGCGTTCATCTCCTTTGTGTGCGGGTGTCCATGTGCATTATGTGCTTTTATCATATTTATATATGTGTTTCTATATGAGTATATATATATTTCTTTTTTACTTTTTATAACTATAGGATTATATATTTATATACATCAAATTTTATACTATTTTGTTCATGTGGCTTTTGGACTGAGTTCACATGTTTTTCTATACCACAAACAGTCCTCTTATTTATATTGTACATATTTATAGTTCTATGTTTGTGTATTGTATTAATTATTCTTTTTTCAGCTTTGTGTTCATTCACTGCGCACTTTTTCACTTTGCACACTTTTTTTGTCTATCGGGTCTTTCTTATCGTGCGTTTGCTGCACTACGCATATGATGGTAACTATGGTGATATATGCCGCCGGATATGACGTCTGTGGCTGATAGTGCTTTCTGCCTGTGGTACGCTACAATTGTGTGGTTAGTACCTGGTTACCTGATGCCCGTTCTTAGTGCGGGTATCATTTTCGGCTAGTGTCTATGAGATGGAGGCATTTTTATGTGGCTGATGGAGTGCGTTGTCTTCAGGCTATGGTTGCCATGGTGTTAAGCCGCGCCACACCGGATGTGATGTCAGCGCTAGGCGACGATAGCGGCTTCGACTATGGTTGGGGAAGCGGTGATCATGCGGTCATGGCGGCTGGTCCTACATGCACGTGTCTCCCTAGTCATAGAGGTGGGTTTACGTCTTACACCTGATTTTAACCGCTACTGTCTCTATTTGCGCAGGCGTTCACAGGACTTTCACATTAGCTAATTATTTATATCTTTGTTCCTATTGGATCCTTTATACATATATACTAACAATGGCCAGTACCCAACCACCCCCAGACGAAGCATTTCGGTGCGAAACGTGCGTCGGGTGTTGGTGGGTCCCCCAGGAGTACCCCATCTGGTAACTATATCATTATTGCTGTTACATATTATGTGATTTCTTTATCAATTGTCTGCATATTTTGTACATGGTCACTTGCACATTTATTATCTTTTATGTTAAAATATGATTGGATTGATAGTTATAGTGCTTTGGAACAAAGCACTATACTGTTATTCCACCGTGGTAAACTTCTTATTCTTATTATTATTATTCAGTCCGCACGTAATGCGGCCCGAACCGCTAAACTCACAGACTCCAGTGAGGTGTCATTTCGAAGCCAGCGTTCCTGAGAGGTGTGCTAAGTATTTTTCGTGTCGATCGGATTTGTAGTTTTGGCGCAATTTGCGTTTGAAAAAAGTGTCTCAATGCATTTCAATAGGGAAATTTTCCAATACGTTTATAATGGGCCTGATTTCTGAGGCAATTTCTAAAAATAACTGCCACCTGGCTGATTAGCTCATTGATATGCGCAGTGAGACCCAGTTACTATGCCAACGCCTATAAACTCTACCAGCCCACCAGGTCACAAGTTTTGTCAGATAATATCAGCTCTTAAAGTGACAGTACAGCACAATTACAAAGCACTATCTGTAGTCTTATCATTATTGCCCCGCTCACCAAATCGGACCCAGCCCACCAAATCGGACCAGAGTGGCGCCGCCCGTCAAGTCGGACCCAGAGTGGCGCCGCCCGCCAAATCGGACCCAGAGTGGCGCCGCCCGCCAAATCGGACCCAGAGTGGCGCCGCCCGCCAAATCGGACCCAGAGTGGCGCCGCCCGCCAAATCGGACCCAGAGTGGCGCCGCCCACCAAATCGGACCCAGAGTGGCGCCGCCCGCCAAATCGGACCCAGAGTGGCGCCGCCCGCCAAATCGGACCCAGAGTGGCGCCGCCCGCCAAATCGGACCCAGAGTGGCGCCGCCCGCCAAATCGGACCCAGAGTGGCGCCGCCCGCCAAATCGGACCCAGAGAGGCGCCGCCCGCCAAATCGGACCCAGAGTGGCACCGTCCGCAAAATCGGACCCAGAGTGGCGCCGCCCGCCAAATCGGACCCAGAGTGACCCGGGCCACCAAATCGGACCCAGAGTGACCCGGGCCGCCAAATCGGACCCAGAGTGACCCGGGCCGCCAAATCGGACCCAGAGTGGCGCCGCCCGCCAAATCGGACCCAGAGTGGCACCGCCCGCCAAATTGGACCCAGAGTGGCACCGCCCTCCAAATCGGACCCAGAGTGGCGCCGCCCGCCAAATCGGACCCAGAGTGGCGCCGCCCGCCAAATCGGACCCAGAGTGACCCGGCCCACCAAATCGGACCCAGAGTGACCCGGCCCGCCAAATCGGACCCAGAGTGACCCGGCCCGCCAAATCGGACCCAGAGTGACCCGGCCCGCCAAATCGGACCCAGAGTGACCCGGCCCGCCAAATCGGACCCAGAGTGACCCGGCCCGCCAAATCGGACCCAGAGTGACCCGGCCCGCCAAATCGGACCCAGAGTGACCCGGCCCGCCAAATCGGACCCAGAGTGGCGCCGCCCGCCAAGTCGGACCCAGAGTGGCGCCGCCCACCAAGTCGGACCCAGAGTGGCGCTGCCCGCCAAGTCGGACCCAGAGTGGCGCCGCCCGCCAAGTCGGACCCAGAGTGGCGCCGCCCGCCAAGTCGGACCCAGAGTGGCGCCGCCCGTCAAATCGGACCCAGAGTGGCGCCGCCCGTCAAATCGGACCCAGAGTGACCCGGGCCACCAAATCGGACCCAGAGTGACCCGGGCTACCAAATCGGACCCAGAGTGACCCGGGCCACCAAATCGGACCCAGAGTGACCCGGGCCACCAAATCGGACCCAGAGTGACCCGGGCCACCAAATCGGACCCAGAGTGACCCGGGCCACCAAATCGGACCCAGAGTGACCCGGGCCACCAAATCGGACCCAGAGTGACCCGGGCCACCAAATCGGGCCCAGAGTGACCCGGGCCACCAAATCGGGCCCAGAGTGACCCGGGCCACCAAATCGGGCCCAGAGTGACCCGGGCCACCAAATCGGGCCCAGAGTGACCCGGGCCGACCAAATCGGGCCCAGAGTGACCCGGGTTGACCAAATCGGGCCCAGAGTGACCCGGGCCACCAAATGGGACCCAGAGTGACCCGGGCCACCAAATGGGACCCAGAGTGACCCGGGCCACCAAATGGGACCCAGAGTGACCCGGCCCACCAAATGGGACCCAGAGTGACCCGGCCCACCAAATGGGACCCAGAGTGACCCGGCCCACTAAATGGGACCCAGAGTGACCCGGCCCACCAAGCCTCAACCCTGAGGGGCTACAACTACCAAACCAGCGCCTGAGGGGCACCCAAGTGTAAAAGTCTTGCAGGGGCAGCCCGGGCACCATTCCAAAGCACTATCTGTAGTTCCTTCAGGAAATACCCATCTAGTTATATGATGTTACTACTTTATGGGGCTCATATTTGGGCTGCCCGCCTGTTCCTGTGCTTTGGTGTATTCCCACTGTTCTTCATATGTATATTTTATTTTTTTGTTTAATAAAGTTATTTTGGTTTTACTGACCTTTTGTGAAGGTAGTTTTCTTTGGTGGTATATGCTTGGTTTTCTATAGCGCTCACAATAGTGTCATATGCAATCTGTTGTTCATTTAAGGAGTTTCTTTTCTCTGTTGCCAACATTAGTTCATAAGCTTCGTCATACTCTGGAACTTGTGGAACTTGAATTGCAGGCTGTGGCAAATTAAAGTCTGAAAACGTTTTTCCATGCAGTAGTAAGACATTTTGGACATCTTGCATGGCATAAGATTCGCAATTTTGACATTTTCCACTTCTGATGTGAAACTGTAAGCAGCAATCTTCGATTAGATCTTCTTTAAAATTTGCCCAAAATTGAGTCGGATTTGTAGGTGGTCCAAATACACAGATGTAGGCAAACCATTCACGAAGTTGCTTAGGCATATGTAGGGCAACTGCGTCTTCTAAAGTAAGTTTCCACACAGTATCATCCAATAGAAGTCCTAAAGCCAAAGCTGCAGCTTTAAATGTATCCTGCAATACTCCGTTAACTGTTTTCAAATCGTCATAACTTGTAGCTCCTTTGACATGCAGTAGTAACAGCCGAAGGCAATATCTTTCTTGATCCTTGACACTAACAGTATACCTGCGTCCAATTATTCTGCTAACTCCTCGTTGTCTTGGATTCCAAGTTTTATTCCAAACGTAATGCTCTGGAATCTCTCGGTACAAATACTTTTCGTCACGTTGGTTCAGCAAAAACCATTCCATTAATGTTGACGTCATGCTTAAAGTTTTTGAGACATCTTTGACTTCAGCATCTTCAAAGAAATAAAGCTGTTGATTTTGTAAATGAATAGCTAAACGTATAATGTCATGGGACTGTGAATGCATTGGAAATTCAAATATCCTCCAAGCAGCTTCTGGAGCACTAACGTATCTTGAGTCAACAAAAGTTGATGATTCATCGTGATTGACTGTTTTCTGCTGTATTTCTATGTTAGCTTTGTCATGCCCCTTGTAGATGTACTTGAAAAGATATTTTACACTTTTTATTGAAGCACAGATTTCTACATTGATGTGACAGTTGTAGCGTTTTGATAAGTACGGGTTGTATGGGACTATCCATGAGTTATTTATAATTTTTTTGTTGCAAACAATGTTATCAATGTGTTGTCGCCGGTAGGATGGGTAGCCATCCAAGTCTTTAATAGTGTGCTGTTTCAACTCCTTTGGAAACCCTTTTGTACACTTTCCGTTTTCCATGCATGGACTTTTTGGATTTGCTACACCACATGGGCCATGATCCATATGAGAGACTACAATATTATACAGTTCAGGATACTTTTCTTGGTTAGGAATTTCAGTCCACACTATGTTGTCAATTTCTTCCTCCGTACGAAACTTGGAATCTGCGTCTAAGAGAATTAGTATATGCGCATGTGGGAGACCTCGTTTCTGAAACTATGACGTGTTCCATTGCTGCTACCGTTCCAAAAAGCCCATTTTTTATGTCTTTCAAAAGGCTACTGAGTTTCAGTCGAAATACGCGTGCATCTAAGTCCGGTCTGTGTTCAACTTTTTGCCAGGGTTCTAGATTTTCGGTAATTTCCGGCCATTTAGGATTACAGGTCATTGTCACAAAAATGTCAGGTCTTCCATACATTTTTTACTATTGCCATTGTATCTTGAATAACGCTGTTGCATGTTACGGGGGCTACCTTCAAACGACGACGGGAGAATTTCTGTTTTTCCAATTGGAATTCCTCTTTCAATTGATTGTTTTTGCAAATGTTCTTGAACGCAGTAGTCTTCAACTTTAAGTTGTTTTTGGTTCATTCTTATGAAATTTAGATGATTAGCTTCAATTTTAACACATGCGTCAACTAAGTACTGTTGTGTCAATTTCCCACCGTTTAAAATAGGATTGAAGTAATTTCGGACAGACAGAAGAAAACTAGTACTGCAGCTGTGTAATTCTTCTTGAAGTTTCTTGCTGGTTTAGGTTTTCATGCCACCCTTGATCACCTCTTGGAAAGAATAGCGGATACAGAAGAGCATCAAGGTTGCTGTGCAAAATGCTAATTCGTTGTGTCTTAGGAACCAAAGGATTGTTTTGGTCTGGCTTAAGATGGACTAATATATCCCTTTGAAAAGGAGGCTCTCCATCATCGTTTTGAAAAACAACTGCAACCTCACTTACACGTGGTTTGTTGTAAAGTCGGGGATCCGGTTTACGTTCTTGTTTAATGGCCATGACAATACATGGCATTTCAGTACCATTTTGTATAGCCCTCTGTTCCTCCTCAGCTTTGACGTCTTTTAGCATGCGATATGCAGCAGCAAATGGGTTTATTTTTTGTAAATGTTCCGCAATTTGGTTCATTAGTTCAGCATCACACTTTTCGTTTTCTTTCAGGTTCATCCTTTGTTCTGTAGCCTCATTTGTATCAATGATGTATAATTGTGCAAATTTTGGTGGTTGTCCTATTTCTGGGTGAAGTGTTCCAGTGCAGTGGTAGATCTGGCTGTGAATTTTAAAACGATATGGTCCGAATCCAGGGGGTGGTGCATTGTTGGCACCAAGAGAAGCAAACGCATGAGAACTGTTGATGCTTCTGATATTTTCCATAAAATTTCTACTGTGTTGATGCGTTCCTTTCATCAACTGCTCAAACAGATCTGAGTTGTGAGGTCTCGGTAGCATAACTTTTCCTTTTTGGCAGCATTGAGTAAACTGATTGTCAGATGGTTTTTCATCAATGAAATTCTGAGAGTCGCATTTAGAACAAACTGCATTCATATTCCCCCAGTAGTGTTTAATAATTGTACTTTCATTGTCTGTTACGTAATGTGCAACTTGTTGAATATTGTTCTTGGCTTGCCTTAGTTGGTAGAGCATTAGTTTTTTATGAATTTGGTGATCATGTTGTTCCTGTCGTACAACAGTTTGCTGTGGTGTCTCCTGTTGGCGACATTGTCTGTGAGATTTTGCATCCCGGGCTTGTCTGGCGGCAGTTTGTTGTGATGTCTCCTGTTGGCGATGTTGTCTGTGAGATTCCACATCCTGGCCTTGTCTGGCGGCAGTTTGTTGTGATGTCTCCTGTTCCTGACGTCTGTGAGATTCCACATTCTGGGCTTGTCTGGCAGCAGTTTGTTGTGATGTCTCCTGTTGGCGATGTCTGTGAGATTCCACATCCTGGCCTTGTCTGGCGGCAGTTTGTTGTGATGTCTCCTGTTCCTGACGTCTGTCAGATTCCACATTCTGGGCTTGTCTGGCGGCAGTTTGTTGTGATGTCTCCTGTTCCCGACATCTGTGAGATTCCACATCTTGGGCTTGTCTAGCGGCAGTTTGTTGTGATGTCTTCTGTTCACCCAGAGGGGCATCGTACCCTGGCTTGTGTCCATGTCTCTGTGCCTTGTCCTGTTCCTGACTTTGTCTTAGCCTAGTCCTGTTCCTGTGTCCTTTTATATCCCTGCCTTGGTTTCCTTTCCCTGCTGTGCGTACTCTGTGTCTTGCTTTGCTCTGCTTTTGGCTCTGCTCTCTGCGACCTTGCTTTGCTCCTTGCTGTGCATTCTGTGACCTTACTCTGCTCTCAGCTCTGCTCTCTGTAACTGCTCTGCACTCTGACCTTGCTCTGCACTCTGTGGCTTTGCTCTGCGGCTCCGCTCAGCTCTCACTCTGCGGTACCGCTCCTTGTGGTTCTACGTCTCTTGCTCTTGGCTCCGCCTCCTGCATTTCTGCACTTGGCTCCGCTTCCTGCTCTTGGCTCTGCCTCCTGCATTTCTGCACGTGGCTCCTCCTCCTGATCTTGGCTCCGCCTCCTGCGTTTCTGCATTTGGCTCCGCCTCCTGCATCTCTGTTCTTGGCTCTAGCTCTTGTGCTTCCACTTTGCATCCGCTCTTGTGGTCTTTCTCTACCTATTCATAAGTCCTCCTGTCTGAACAGGTTCTTACCTGTTTTACATACGAGCCTGCAGACCGGTCCCTACCGGTTCTTCCAGTGTACCAGCTTTGTCCTCCTGTCCTGCCAGAGAGCCAGCCGTGCCCGCCTGCTAGTGTCTGTTGTACCCGTCCGCCTGCCTGAGTGCCAGCCGTGCCCGCTTGCCTATGTTCCGTTCCCCGGTGGGATCTGCAGCCACAGCCAGACACCACCCTGGAGTAGCACCTGGTAGCTTCCTGCTGCACAAGTCTGACCTCACCATCAGAGGCTCCAGCGAACACCTAGGAAGCTAGAAGCTACTTAGTTACGCCCTTTCCAGGGAAGCTTGGTCTGTGGTGCAGTGGGGCCGCACGCCCGCGCCAACTAGTCTGGGCGCGAGTGTGACCGTTCAGCTTCAAGAATCAATGTTTCCTTTCAGTGACAATAAGCAGACGAAGATATACAGACTAGATCTCATGCATGCATCAGACTACAGTAGATCACATGCATGCATAAGGCCAGACCCAAGATTAGTAATCCAGGAACTCCATCATTCAATTGTTCTTCCAGCCTGTAGTCCCATTACGTGGATGGAGAGCCATCACTACAGGGAGTTTCACATGCAAACCCAGGTGATCTGCTTGTGGAATATTCTTCATTCTTTGAGTTAAAAGCAAATGTTTAAGGGGGAGAGAGAAAAAGAAGCCACATGTTTAGTCAGAGTTGTGGTGAGTGAGATCGAAGGGAAAAGATGTAGGATGAGGTCCCGTAGCACAAGTATGGATGGCCTATGGAGTTTGGAGATCGGTGGCTGGGCTGGACATACGTGATACTGTTGAGAGGGATCAGTCATCTGGCTTTCAAGAACTTTCTTAAGGATCGTTGCTGCAGGATACATGGTGTTCGGTTGTGTTACCTGTCGTTTAGAGAAGCGTGGACTGTGACCATAGACTATACTGGCGGGAAATACAAAATCAGTGGACCAACGAAAAGTTGGGAGACTGGGAGTATCGCTTGGTACGGGGGCAGTGGGACTACTGACCCCGGGAAGGGGATATTGTGGACTGGGGGCAATGTATTTTGGCCATCTACCTGGGGTTATTGTAAAACCATGGACGTAAGGAATAAAAAATAGTTGCATCATTAACCTGTCTAAATTACTATTCCAAGCCACAACCTCAGATCTTCACAAGATTCTTACCGATTGTGCAGTGAGAATTTAATTTACCAAAATCTCCCGTCCTTGGACATTTGTCCTTTAGAACATCCAGCTATTGGACCTTTCCTACCCTCTTTCTCAATACATTAAGGTTGGACTTCAGAAAGGTAAATTTTAATGTCTAAGTCCTCACTGGTCTTCCTCCTCTTGTAATCCAAAATTCGAAGATACCATAATGGTTGCTGACTTCCCATGCACTTGGGGTTGCTATATGTATTTAGTCCTAGTTGCAGAGAAAATTCAGCCTCCTGTTTGAACGGCAGCGCTGTTCTGGATCTACTAAGACCCAGCAACTCTTGCTCCTTCCTAGGACAGGAGGTGGCTGTGTTAGGACTTCACAATTCGGTTTCCTGCAGCTGCTAATTCTGCACTGACATTCTAAAATGTAATTGCAGAGATCTTTACAGGTCACCCAGATGTTTAACATTTTTTGGCAGTCCGGAAGCAATTAAACATCAAAACTTTGTATAGTACGGTTAAGAAAAGTCATATTTACATCATGTTTAACCGGTTTCATGGTCTGATTGTTGATCCACTCAAAGAATGTTATACATTCAAAGAAATTTTTTTTCATTCTAAAGCAGGGGTGGGAACCGTCCAGCCCATGGGCAACGGATACCTTTTCTGCGGCTCCTAGACAGAATCCTGGGGACCGCATCCATTGAAGGATTACATCCACACTAGAGATGAACGAATTTGATCGGGTCAGGGCGTGTTTGGCAAGCTATAGCACTTACCGAATAAGCTGCAGAGGGAACCTGGCTTCCTGGATGGCTCCAGCTGATCAGCTATTCAGCTCCGCAGCTGCATGTGTCGCGGCTGTGTGACAGTCATGACACATGCAAGGATGAACCTTTTTGTTGGATTCTCCATGCACGTGTCGTAACTGTCGCATAGCCGCGACACATACAGCTGCGGGGTTGAACAGCTGATCATTCGGAGCAATCCAGGAATTTTTTGCCGCTGCAGCTTATTCTGTAAAACAACATAGATTGAGCGGGCACCATCCAATACCATAACTCAACGGGGATCACCTGATGCATGTAAATATAACCCAAAACTTGACAAGAAAAAAGACAGCATCATAGAAATGGGATCACCACATATATAGTTCAAAGAGTAACAGCAATTTTATTTATTGAAACCACACCACACAAACAACTGTTTTAAAAACAATTAAAAACTCCCACAAACAATGGGAGATGAGGGTCCATACAATATAAGTGCAATACTAAGAAAGCATTGGAGAGTCTTATAATAACTAATAATGCCGATGACTATATACAAAAATGTAGTGGGAAAAAATGATAAGAGAGCCCTATGTGCATGCTGTGCCGGATTAACCTCCTACACCATCAGTCAGATATATATAAAACACACTATCCGACCCAGGAGGCAATACCCCATGCAAGCTGATAGGGGTTTTCACAATATCCAGGGGGACCTGGCTGTCAGCGGCTATAAAATAGAAAACATGCCGCCCAGAATCCACTAACAAGTCCCCTTTCCACAACAGAGAACAGATAATCGGCTGAATCAATCCCAGGACTCTACCAATGCATGACCCACGCGTATCGACGCTAGAGGCGTCTTCCTCAAGGTCCATAGTTGACCGGTGGCGTGGACCTGCTTTAAATAATACATATAGTAATTAATAATACAGACCAGGTGTGCAGCAGAGTCACAGCCAAGGCTCAGAGAAGATCCATGATGGCGTGCACACGAACCTAGTGCGCAGGTGCCAAGCAAGCTCCCAATAGGGTTAGACTGCGCAAGCGTTAGCCTGTAGCTGAAGTTACTAAGGCAACCCACATACACAGAGGAAGCCCATGATCAGTGTGCAACCACGGCGTGGATATAGGTCACATGCGCAGGCGCCAAACTATCCAGGTATTGATATGCGCTTGCGCCAGCCTGCAGTAGTGGTTGCCCAGGCAACCCGTATAAGCAGAGCTTTCATTGTGGAAGCAAACAGCTAAAATGTCCGGGTGCCCCGCTCCAACGGGGAAGAAGGCAACCGAACCCCCGCACTTGTTACACAGAGTAGTAACTATATATGGGAGAACCAACCCTAAAAAGGATCCATAGGAGCAGTCCACGCAATGCGCCGGCACTAAGCTCCCAGAAAAATAAATCTGCGCAAGCGTGAGCCTGCAGGTCCGGTTATTCTGACAACCGGTATGAATGAAGGATTTTTAGATCTCCCTGACCGTGCCAGGTCATGAAAAGGTGACCTGACTCAGGAGAGGTCCGAGGATTACTTACAATAAATATTGCTCGTACAATGATGTAACCAGCATCAATAAACTAGAAGCTCCTAATGACCATATATATGAGAAGCTGCCATACATAAAAGGTGATACCAATAACCACCCCATACAATATACGCAAGCGCGGTATGGAGCGTGACAAAGGACACTACTCCTAAGGGGTAAGTATAGAGAGAGTATGATAGAAAATAGTACATTACGCAGAACTTATAAAAGCACCTCCGAATTTAGTTAAATTGTACCAATCTCAAGATGAAAACACCGTTATCGCCTACAACATTACATATCATAGCAATAAACCCAAGGCCTACATATCCCAACCTCATACACTATAGCCTAGCCCGGTTGGTTCAAGTACAAAAACTAATATATTTCCTTATTTACTATGTCTCCTGTTATGGTTCTCAATGGCAAGAGAACATAGCCCAGCAAACATGAGTACTAGCTCTTGGAAGGATGGAAACTAAACTGACCATGAACTAAACCTGCCGCACAACTAACAGTAGCCGGGTAGCGTTGCCTACGTTTTTATCCCTAGACACCCAGCGCCGGCCGGAGGACTAACTAATCCTGGCAGAGGAAAATATAGTCCTGGCTCACCTCTAGAGAAATTTCCCCGATAGGCTGACAGAGGCCCCCACATATATTGGCGGTGATTTAAGATGAAATGACAAACGTAGTATGAAAATAGGTTTAGCAAAATTGAGGTCCGCTTACTAGATAGCAGGAAGACAGAAAGGGCACTTTCATGGTCAGCTGAAAACCCTATCAAAATACCATCCTGAAATTACTTTAAGACTCTAGTATTAACTCATAACATCAGAGTGGCAATTTCAGATCACAAGAGCTTTCCAGACACAGAAACGAAACTACAGCTGTGAACTGGAACAAAATGCAAAAACAAACGAGGACAAAAGTCCAACTTAGCTGGGAGTTGTCTAGTAGCAGGAACATGCACAGAAAGGCTTCTGATTACAATGTTGACCGGCATGGAAGTGACAGAGGAGCAAGGTTAAATAGCGACTCCCACATCCTGATGGAAACAGGTGAACAGAGGGGATGATGAACACCAGTTCAATTCCACCAGTGGCCACCGGGGGAGCCCAAAATCCAATTTCACAACAGTACCCCCCCCTCAAGGAGGGGGCACCGAACCCTCACCAGAACCACCAGGGCGATCAGGATGAGCCCTATGAAAGGCACGGACCAGATCGGAGGCATGAACATCAGAGGCAGTCACCCAAGAATTATCCTCCTGACCGTATCCCTTCCATTTGACCAGATACTGGAGTTTCCGTCTGGAAACACGGGAGTCCAAGATTTTTTCCACAACGTACTCCAACTCGCCCTCAACCAACACCGGAGCAGGAGGCTCAACGGAAGGCACAACCGGTACCTCATACCTGCGCAACAATGACCGATGAAAAACATTATGAATAGAAAAAGATGCAGGGAGGTCCAAACGGAAGGACACAGGGTTAAGAATCTCCAATATCTTGTACGGGCCGATGAACCGAGGCTTAAACTTAGGAGAAGAAACCCTCATAGGGACAAAACGAGAAGACAACCACACCAAGTCCCCAACACAAAGCCGAGGACCAACCCGACGCCGGCGGTTGGCAAAAAGCTGAGTTTTCTCCTGGGACAACTTCAAATTGTCCACTACCTGCCCCCAAATCTGATGCAACCTCTCCACCACAGCATCCACTCCAGGACAATCCGAAGACTCCACCTGACCAGAAGAAAATCGAGGATGAAACCCCGAATTACAGAAAAAAGGAGACACCAAGGTGGCAGAGCTGGCCCGATTATTGAGGGCAAACTCCGCTAAAGGCAAAAAAGCAACCCAATCATCCTGATCTGCAGACACAAAACACCTCAAATATGTCTCCAAGGTCTGATTCGTCCGCTCGGTCTGGCCATTTGTCTGAGGATGGAAAGCAGACGAGAAAGACAAATCTATGCCCATCCTAGCACAGAATGCTCGCCAAAATCTAGACACGAATTGGGTTCCTCTGTCAGAAACGATATTCTCCGGAATACCATGCAAACGGACCACATTTTGAAAAAACAGAGGAACCAACTCGGAAGAAGAAGGCAACTTAGGCAGGGGAACCAAATGGACCATCTTAGAGAAACGGTCACACACCACCCAGATGACAGACATCTTCTGAGAAACCGGAAGATCCGAAATAAAATCCATCGAGATGTGCGTCCAGGGCCTCTTCGGGATAGGCAAGGGCAACAACAATCCACTAGCCCGAGAACAACAAGGCTTGGCCCGAGCACAAACGTCACAAGACTGCACAAAGCCTCGCACATCTCGAGACAGGGAAGGCCACCAGAAGGACCTTGCCACCAAATCCCTGGTACCAAAGATTCCAGGATGACCTGTCAACGCAGAAGAATGAACCTCAGAAATGACTTTACTGGTCCAATCATCAGGAACAAACAATCTACCAGGTGGGCAACGATCAGGTCTATCCGCCTGAAACTCCTGCAAGGCCCGCCGCAGGTCTGGAGAAACGGCAGACAATATCACTCCATCCTTAAGGATACCTGTAGGTTCAGAGTTACCAGGGGAGTCAGGCTCAAAACTCCTAGAAAGGGCATCCGCCTTAACATTCTTAGAACCCGGCAGGTAGGACACCACAAAATTAAACCGAGAGAAAAACAACGACCAGCGCGCCTGTCTAGGATTCAGGCGTCTGGCGGACTCAAGATAAATTAGATTTTTGTGGTCAGTCAATACCACCACCTGATGTCTAGCCCCCTCAAGCCAATGACGCCACTCCTCAAAAGCCCACTTCATGGCCAAAAGCTCCCGATTCCCAACATCATAATTCCGCTCGGCGGGCGAAAATTTACGCGAGAAAAAGGCACAAGGTCTCATCACGGAACAATCGGAACTTCTCTGCGACAAAACTGCCCCAGCTCCGATTTCAGAAGCGTCGACCTCAACCTGAAAAGGAAGAGCAACATCAGGCTGACGCAACACAGGGGTGGAAGAAAAGCGGCGCTTAAGCTCCCGAAAGGCCTCCACAGCAGCAGGGGACCAATCAGCAACATCAGCACCCTTCTTAGTCAAATCAGTCAATGGTTTAACAACATCAAAAAAACCAGCAATAAATCGACGATAAAAGTTAGCAAAGCCCAAAAATTTCTGAAGACTCTTAAGAGAAGAGGGTTGCGTCCAATCACAAATAGCTTGAACCTTGACAGGATCCATCTCGATGGAGGAGGGGGAAAAAATATATCCCAAAAAGGAAATCTTTTGAACCCCAAAAACGCACTTAGAACCCTTCACACACAAGGAATTAGACCGCAAAACCTGAAAAACCCTCCTGACCTGCTGGACATGAGAGTCCCAGTCATCCGAAAAAATCAAAATATCATCCAGATACACAATCATAAATTTATCCAAATAATCACGGAAAATGTCATGCATAAAGGACTGAAAGATTGAAGGGGCATTTGAAAGACCAAAAGGCATCACCAAATACTCAAAGTGGCCCTCGGGCGTATTAAATGCGGTCTTCCACTCATCCCCCTGCTTAATTCGCACCAAATTATACGCCCCACGGAGATCTATCTTAGAGAACCACTTGGCCCCCTTTATGCGAGCAAACAAATCAGTCAGCAGTGGCAACGGATATTGATATTTAACCGTGATTTTATTCAAAAGCCGATAATCAATACACGGTCTCAAAGAGCCATCTTTCTTAGCCACAAAGAAAAAACCGGCTCCTAAGGGAGATGACGAAGGACGAATATGTCCCTTTTCCAGGGACTCCTTTATATATTCTCGCATAGCAGCATGTTCAGGCACAGACAGATTAAATAAACGACCCTTAGGGTATTTACTACCCGGAATCAAATCTATGGCACAATCGCACTCCCGGTGCGGAGGTAATGAACCAAGCTTAGGTTCTTCAAAAACGTCACGATATTCAGTCAAGAATTCAGGAATCTCAGAGGGAATAGATGATGAAATGGAAACCACAGGTACGTCCCCATGCGTCCCCTTACATCCCCAGCTTAACACAGACATAGCTTTCCAGTCAAGGACTGGGTTATGAGATTGCAGCCATGGCAATCCAAGCACCAACACATCATGTAGGTTATACAGCACAAGAAAGCGAATAATCTCCTGATGATCCGGATTAATCCGCATAGTTACTCGTGTCCAGTATTGTGGTTTATTACTAGCCAATGGGGTGGAGTCAATCCCCTTCAGGGGTATAGGAGTTTCAAGAGGCTCCAAATCATACCCACAGCGTTTGGCAAAGGACCAATCCATAAGACTCAAAGCGGCGCCAGAGTCGACATAGGCATCCGCGGTAATAGATGATAAAGAACAAATCAGGGTCACAGATAGAATAAACTTAGACTGTAAAGTGCCAATTGAAACAGACTTATCAAGCTTCTTAGTACGCTTAGAGCATGCTGATATAACATGAGTTGAATCACCGCAATAGAAGCACAACCCATTTTTTCGTCTTAAATTCTGCCGTTCACTTCTGGACAGAATTCTATCACATTGCATATTCTCTGGCGTCTTCTCAGTAGACACCGCCAAATGGTGCACAGGTTTGCACTCCCGCAGACGCCTATCGATCTGGATAGCCATTGTCATGGACTCATCCAGACCCGCAGGCACAGGGAACCCCACCATAACATCCTTAATGGCATCAGAGAGACCCTCTCTGAAATTCGCCGCCAGGGCGCACTCATTCCACTGAGTAAGCACAGCCCATTTACGGAATTTCTGGCAGTATATTTCAGCTTCGTCTTGCCCCTGAGATAGGGACATCAAGGCCTTTTCCGCCTGAAGCTCCAACTGAGGTTCCTCATAAAGCAACCCCAAGGCCAGAAAAAACGCATCCACATTGAGCAACGCAGGATCCCCTGGAGCCAATGCAAAAGCCCAATCCTGAGGGTCGCCCCGGAGCAAGGAAATCACAATCCTGACCTGCTGAGCAGGATCTCCAGCAGAGCGAGATTTCAGGGACAAAAACAACTTGCAATTATTTTTGAAATTTTGAAAGCAAGATCTATTCCCCGAGAAAAATTCAGGCAAAGGAATTCTAGGTTCAGATATAGGAACATGAACAACAAAATCTTGTAAATTTTGAACTTTCGTGGTGAGATTATTCAAACCTGCCGCTAAACTCTGAATATCCATTTTAAACAGGTGAACACAGAGCCATTCCAGGATTAGAAGGAGAGAGAGAGAAAGGCTGCAATATAGGCAGACTTGCAAGAGATTCAATTACAAGCACACTCAGAACTGAAGGGAAGGGAAAAAAAAAAAAAAAAAATCTTCAGCAGACTTCTCTTTTCTCTCCTTTCTCTGTCAATTAATTTAACCCTTTGCGGCCGGTCAAACTGTTATGGTTCTCAATGGCAAGAGAACATAGCCCAGCAAACATGAGTACTAGCTCTTGGAAGGATGGAAACTAAACTGACCATGCACTAAACCTGCCGCACAACTAACAGTAGCCGGGTAGCGTTGCCTACGTTTTTATCCCTAGACGCCCAGCGCCGGCCGGAGGACTAACTAATCCTGGCAGAGGAAAATATAGTCCTGGCTCACCTCTAGAGAAATTTCCCCGATAGGCTGACAGAGGCCCCCACATATATTGGCGGTGATTTAAGATGAAATGACAAACGTAGTATGAAAATAGGTTTAGCAAAATTGAGGTCTGCTTACTAGATAGCAGGAAGACAGAAAGGGCACTTTCATGGTCAGCTGAAAACCCTATCAAAATACCATCCTGAAATTACTTTAAGACTCTAGTATTAACTCATAACATCAGAGTGGCAATTTCAGATCACAAGAGCTTTCCAGACACAGAAACGAAACTACAGCTGTGAACTGGAACAAAATGCAAAAACAAACGAGGACAAAAGTCCAACTTAGCTGGGAGTTGTCTAGTAGCAGGAACATGCACAGAAAGGCTTCTGATTACAATGTTGACCGGCATGGAAGTGACAGAGGAGCAAGGTTAAATAGCGACTCCCACATCCTGATGGAAACAGGTGAACAGAGGGGATGATGAACACCAGTTCAATTCCACCAGTGGCCACCGGGGGAGCCCAAAATCCAATTTCACAACAGTACCCCCCCCCTCAAGGAGGGGGCACCGAACCCTCACCAGAACCACCAGGGCGATCAGGATGAGCCCTATGAAAGGCACGGACCAGATCGGAGGCATGAACATCAGAGGCAGTCACCCAAGAATTATCCTCCTGACCGTATCCCTTCCATTTGACCAGATACTGGAGTTTCCGTCTGGAAACACGGGAGTCCAAGATTTTTTCCACAACGTACTCCAACTCGCCCTCAACCAACACCGGAGCAGGAGGCTCAACGGAAGGCACAACCGGTACCTCATACCTGCGCAACAATGACCGATGAAAAACATTATGAATAGAAAAAGATGCAGGGAGGTCCAAACGGAAGGACACAGGGTTAAGAATCTCCAATATCTTGTACGGGCCGATGAACCGAGGCTTAAACTTAGGAGAAGAAACCCTCATAGGGACAAAACGAGAAGACAACCACACCAAGTCCCCAACACAAAGCCGAGGACCAACCCGACGCCGGCGGTTGGCAAAAAGCTGAGTTTTCTCCTGGGACAACTTCAAATTGTCCACTACCTGCCCCCAAATCTGATGCAACCTCTCCACCACAGCATCCACTCCAGGACAATCCGAAGACTCCACCTGACCAGAAGAAAATCGAGGATGAAACCCCGAATTACAGAAAAAAGGAGACACCAAGGTGGCAGAGCTGGCCCGATTATTGAGGGCAAACTCCGCTAAAGGCAAAAAAGCAACCCAATCATCCTGATCTGCAGACACAAAACACCTCAAATATGTCTCCAAGGTCTGATTCGTCCGCTCGGTCTGGCCATTTGTCTGAGGATGGAAAGCAGACGAGAAAGACAAATCTATGCCCATCCTAGCACAGAATGCTCGCCAAAATCTAGACACGAATTGGGTTCCTCTGTCAGAAACGATATTCTCCGGAATACCATGCAAACGGACCACATTTTGAAAAAACAGAGGAACCAACTCGGAAGAAGAAGGCAACTTAGGCAGGGGAACCAAATGGACCATCTTAGAGAAACGGTCACACACCACCCAGATGACAGACATCTTCTGAGAAACCGGAAGATCCGAAATAAAATCCATCGAGATGTGCGTCCAGGGCCTCTTCGGGATAGGCAAGGGCAACAACAATCCACTAGCCCGAGAACAACAAGGCTTGGCCCGAGCACAAACGTCACAAGACTGCACAAAGCCTCGCACATCTCGAGACAGGGAAGGCCACCAGAAGGACCTTGCCACCAAATCCCTGGTACCAAAGATTCCAGGATGACCTGTCAACGCAGAAGAATGAACCTCAGAAATGACTTTACTGGTCCAATCATCAGGAACAAACAATCTACCAGGTGGGCAACGATCAGGTCTATCCGCCTGAAACTCCTGCAAGGCCCGCCGCAGGTCTGGAGAAACGGCAGACAATATCACTCCATCCTTAAGGATACCTGTAGGTTCAGAGTTACCAGGGGAGTCAGGCTCAAAACTCCTAGAAAGGGCATCCGCCTTAACATTCTTAGAACCCGGCAGGTAGGACACCACAAAATTAAACCGAGAGAAAAACAACGACCAGCGCGCCTGTCTAGGATTCAGGCGTCTGGCGGACTCAAGATAAATTAGATTTTTGTGGTCAGTCAATACCACCACCTGATGTCTAGCCCCCTCAAGCCAATGACGCCACTCCTCAAAAGCCCACTTCATGGCCAAAAGCTCCCGATTCCCAACATCATAATTCCGCTCGGCGGGCGAAAATTTACGCGAGAAAAAGGCACAAGGTCTCATCACGGAACAATCGGAACTTCTCTGCGACAAAACTGCCCCAGCTCCGATTTCAGAAGCGTCGACCTCAACCTGAAAAGGAAGAGCAACATCAGGCTGACGCAACACAGGGGTGGAAGAAAAGCGGCGCTTAAGCTCCCGAAAGGCCTCCACAGCAGCAGGGGACCAATCAGCAACATCAGCACCCTTCTTAGTCAAATCAGTCAATGGTTTAACAACATCAAAAAAACCAGCAATAAATCGACGATAAAAGTTAGCAAAGCCCAAAAATTTCTGAAGACTCTTAAGAGAAGAGGGTTGCGTCCAATCACAAATAGCTTGAACCTTGACAGGATCCATCTCGATGGAGGAGGGGGAAAAAATATATCCCAAAAAGGAAATCTTTTGAACCCCAAAAACGCACTTAGAACCCTTCACACACAAGGAATTAGACCGCAAAACCTGAAAAACCCTCCTGACCTGCTGGACATGAGAGTCCCAGTCATCCGAAAAAATCAAAATATCATCCAGATACACAATCATAAATTTATCCAAATAATCACGGAAAATGTCATGCATAAAGGACTGAAAGATTGAAGGGGCATTTGAAAGACCAAAAGGCATCACCAAATACTCAAAGTGGCCCTCGGGCGTATTAAATGCGGTCTTCCACTCATCCCCCTGCTTAATTCGCACCAAATTATACGCCCCACGGAGATCTATCTTAGAGAACCACTTGGCCCCCTTTATGCGAGCAAACAAATCAGTCAGCAGTGGCAACGGATATTGATATTTAACCGTGATTTTATTCAAAAGCCGATAATCAATACACGGTCTCAAAGAGCCATCTTTCTTAGCCACAAAGAAAAAACCGGCTCCTAAGGGAGATGACGAAGGACGAATATGTCCCTTTTCCAGGGACTCCTTTATATATTCTCGCATAGCAGCATGTTCAGGCACAGACAGATTAAATAAACGACCCTTAGGGTATTTACTACCCGGAATCAAATCTATGGCACAATCGCACTCCCGGTGCGGAGGTAATGAACCAAGCTTAGGTTCTTCAAAAACGTCACGATATTCAGTCAAGAATTCAGGAATCTCAGAGGGAATAGATGATGAAATGGAAACCACAGGTACGTCCCCATGCGTCCCCTTACATCCCCAGCTTAACACAGACATAGCTTTCCAGTCAAGGACTGGGTTATGAGATTGCAGCCATGGCAATCCAAGCACCAACACATCATGTAGGTTATACAGCACAAGAAAGCGAATAATCTCCTGATGATCCGGATTAATCCGCATAGTTACTTGTGTCCAGTATTGTGGTTTATTACTAGCCAATGGGGTGGAGTCAATCCCCTTCAGGGGTATAGGAGTTTCAAGAGGCTCCAAATCATACCCACAGCGTTTGGCAAAGGACCAATCCATAAGACTCAAAGCGGCGCCAGAGTCGACATAGGCATCCGCGGTAATAGATGATAAAGAACAAATCAGGGTCACAGATAGAATAAACTTAGACTGTAAAGTGCCAATTGAAACAGACTTATCAAGCTTCTTAGTACGCTTAGAGCATGCTGATATAACATGAGTTGAATCACCGCAATAGAAGCACAACCCATTTTTTCGTCTTAAATTCTGCCGTTCACTTCTGGACAGAATTCTATCACATTGCATATTCTCTGGCGTCTTCTCAGTAGACACCGCCAAATGGTGCACAGGTTTGCACTCCCGCAGACGCCTATCGATCTGGATAGCCATTGTCATGGACTCATCCAGACCCGCAGGCACAGGGAACCCCACCATAACATCCTTAATGGCATCAGAGAGACCCTCTCTGAAATTCGCCGCCAGGGCGCACTCATTCCACTGAGTAAGCACAGCCCATTTACGGAATTTCTGGCAGTATATTTCAGCTTCGTCTTGCCCCTGAGATAGGGACATCAAGGCCTTTTCCGCCTGAAGCTCCAACTGAGGTTCCTCATAAAGCAACCCCAAGGCCAGAAAAAACGCATCCACATTGAGCAACGCAGGATCCCCTGGAGCCAATGCAAAAGCCCAATCCTGAGGGTCGCCCCGGAGCAAGGAAATCACAATCCTGACCTGCTGAGCAGGATCTCCAGCAGAGCGAGATTTCAGGGACAAAAACAACTTGCAATTATTTTTGAAATTTTGAAAGCAAGATCTATTCCCCGAGAAAAATTCAGGCAAAGGAATTCTAGGTTCAGATATAGGAACATGAACAACAAAATCTTGTAAATTTTGAACTTTCGTGGTGAGATTATTCAAACCTGCCGCTAAACTCTGAATATCCATTTTAAACAGGTGAACACAGAGCCATTCCAGGATTAGAAGGAGAGAGAGAGAAAGGCTGCAATATAGGCAGACTTGCAAGAGATTCAATTACAAGCACACTCAGAACTGAAGGGAAGGGAAAAAAAAAAAAAAAAAAATCTTCAGCAGACTTCTCTTTTCTCTCCTTTCTCTGTCAATTAATTTAACCCTTTGCGGCCGGTCAAACTGTTATGGTTCTCAATGGCAAGAGAACATAGCCCAGCAAACATGAGTACTAGCTCTTGGAAGGATGGAAACTAAACTGACCATGCACTAAACCTGCCGCACAACTAACAGTAGCCGGGTAGCGTTGCCTACGTTTTTATCCCTAGACGCCCAGCGCCGGCCGGAGGACTAACTAATCCTGGCAGAGGAAAATATAGTCCTGGCTCACCTCTAGAGAAATTTCCCCGATAGGCTGACAGAGGCCCCCACATATATTGGCGGTGATTTAAGATGAAATGACAAACGTAGTATGAAAATAGGTTTAGCAAAATTGAGGTCTGCTTACTAGATAGCAGGAAGACAGAAAGGGCACTTTCATGGTCAGCTGAAAACCCTATCAAAATACCATCCTGAAATTACTTTAAGACTCTAGTATTAACTCATAACATCAGAGTGGCAATTTCAGATCACAAGAGCTTTCCAGACACAGAAACGAAACTACAGCTGTGAACTGGAACAAAATGCAAAAACAAACGAGGACAAAAGTCCAACTTAGCTGGGAGTTGTCTAGTAGCAGGAACATGCACAGAAAGGCTTCTGATTACAATGTTGACCGGCATGGAAGTGACAGAGGAGCAAGGTTAAATAGCGACTCCCACATCCTGATGGAAACAGGTGAACAGAGGGGATGATGAACACCAGTTCAATTCCACCAGTGGCCACCGGGGGAGCCCAAAATCCAATTTCACAACAGTACCCCCCCCTCAAGGAGGGGGCACCGAACCCTCACCAGAACCACCAGGGCGATCAGGATGAGCCCTATGAAAGGCACGGACCAGATCGGAGGCATGAACATCAGAGGCAGTCACCCAAGAATTATCCTCCTGACCGTATCCCTTCCATTTGACCAGATACTGGAGTTTCCGTCTGGAAACACGGGAGTCCAAGATTTTTTCCACAACGTACTCCAACTCGCCCTCAACCAACACCGGAGCAGGAGGCTCAACGGAAGGCACAACCGGTACCTCATACCTGCGCAACAATGACCGATGAAAAACATTATGAATAGAAAAAGATGCAGGGAGGTCCAAACGGAAGGACACAGGGTTAAGAATCTCCAATATCTTGTACGGGCCGATGAACCGAGGCTTAAACTTAGGAGAAGAAACCCTCATAGGGACAAAACGAGAAGACAACCACACCAAGTCCCCAACACAAAGCCGAGGACCAACCCGACGCCGGCGGTTGGCAAAAAGCTGAGTTTTCTCCTGGGACAACTTCAAATTGTCCACTACCTGCCCCCAAATCTGATGCAACCTCTCCACCACAGCATCCACTCCAGGATAATCCGAAGACTCCACCTGACCAGAAGAAAATCGAGGATGAAACCCCGAATTACAGAAAAAAGGAGACACCAAGGTGGCAGAGCTGGCCCGATTATTGAGGGCAAACTCCGCTAAAGGCAAAAAAGCAACCCAATCATCCTGATCTGCAGACACAAAACACCTCAAATATGTCTCCAAGGTCTGATTCGTCCGCTCGGTCTGGCCATTTGTCTGAGGATGGAAAGCAGACGAGAAAGACAAATCTATGCCCATCCTAGCACAGAATGCTCGCCAAAATCTAGACACGAATTGGGTTCCTCTGTCAGAAACGATATTCTCCGGAATACCATGCAAACGGACCACATTTTGAAAAAACAGAGGAACCAACTCGGAAGAAGAAGGCAACTTAGGCAGGGGAACCAAATGGACCATCTTAGAGAAACGGTCACACACCACCCAGATGACAGACATCTTCTGAGAAACCGGAAGATCCGAAATAAAATCCATCGAGATGTGCGTCCAGGGCCTCTTCGGGATAGGCAAGGGCAACAACAATCCACTAGCCCGAGAACAACAAGGCTTGGCCCGAGCACAAACGTCACAAGACTGCACAAAGCCTCGCACATCTCGAGACAGGGAAGGCCACCAGAAGGACCTTGCCACCAAATCCCTGGTACCAAAGATTCCAGGATGACCTGTCAACGCAGAAGAATGAACCTCAGAAATGACTTTACTGGTCCAATCATCAGGAACAAACAGTCTACCAGGTGGGCAACGATCAGGTCTATCCGCCTGAAACTCCTGCAAGGCCCGCCGCAGGTCTGGAGAAACGGCAGACAATATCACTCCATCCTTAAGGATACCTGTAGGTTCAGAGTTACCAGGGGAGTCAGGCTCAAAACTCCTAGAAAGGGCATCCGCCTTAACATTCTTAGAACCCGGCAGGTAGGACACCACAAAATTAAACCGAGAGAAAAACAACGACCAGCGCGCCTGTCTAGGATTCAGGCGTCTGGCGGACTCAAGATAAATTAGATTTTTGTGGTCAGTCAATACCACCACCTGATGTCTAGCCCCCTCAAGCCAATGACGCCACTCCTCAAAAGCCCACTTCATGGCCAAAAGCTCCCGATTCCCAACATCATAATTCCGCTCGGCGGGCGAAAATTTACGCGAGAAAAAGGCACAAGGTCTCATCACGGAACAATCGGAACTTCTCTGCGACAAAACTGCCCCAGCTCCGATTTCAGAAGCGTCGACCTCAACCTGAAAAGGAAGAGCAACATCAGGCTGACGCAACACAGGGGTGGAAGAAAAGCGGCGCTTAAGCTCCCGAAAGGCCTCCACAGCAGCAGGGGACCAATCAGCAACATCAGCACCCTTCTTAGTCAAATCAGTCAATGGTTTAACAACATAAAAAAAAACAGCAATAAATCGACGATAAAAGTTAGCAAAGCCCAAAAATTTCTGAAGACTCTTAAGAGAAGAGGGTTGCGTCCAATCACAAATAGCTTGAACCTTGACAGGATCCATCTCGATGGAGGAGGGGGAAAAAATATATCCCAAAAAGGAAATCTTTTGAACCCCAAAAACGCACTTAGAACCCTTCACACACAAGGAATTAGACCGCAAAACCTGAAAAACCCTCCTGACCTGCTGGACATGAGAGTCCCAGTCATCCGAAAAAATCAAAATATCATCCAGATACACAATCATAAATTTATCCAAATAATCACGGAAAATGTCATGCATAAAGGACTGAAAGATTGAAGGGGCATTTGAAAGACCAAAAGGCATCACCAAATACTCAAAGTGGCCCTCGGGCGTATTAAATGCGGTCTTCCACTCATCCCCCTGCTTAATTCGCACCAAATTATACGCCCCACGGAGATCTATCTTAGAGAACCACTTGGCCCCCTTTATGCGAGCAAACAAATCAGTCAGCAGTGGCAACGGATATTGATATTTAACCGTGATTTTATTCAAAAGCCGATAATCAATACACGGTCTCAAAGAGCCATCTTTCTTAGCCACAAAGAAAAAACCGGCTCCTAAGGGAGATGACGAAGGACGAATATGTCCCTTTTCCAGGGACTCCTTTATATATTCTCGCATAGCAGCATGTTCAGGCACAGACAGATTAAATAAACGACCCTTAGGGTATTTACTACCCGGAATCAAATCTATGGCACAATCGCACTCCCGGTGCGGAGGTAATGAACCAAGCTTAGGTTCTTCAAAAACGTCACGATATTCAGTCAAGAATTCAGGAATCTCAGAGGGAATAGATGATGAAATGGAAACCACAGGTACGTCCCCATGCATCCCCTTACATCCCCAGCTTAACACAGACATAGCTTTCCAGTCAAGGACTGGGTTATGAGATTGCAGCCATGGCAATCCAAGCACCAACACATCATGTAGGTTATACAGCACAAGAAAGCGAATAATCTCCTGATGATCCGGATTAATCCGCATAGTTACTTGTGTCCAGTATTGTGGTTTATTACTAGCCAATGGGGTGGAGTCAATCCCCTTCAGGGGTATAGGAGTTTCAAGAGGCTCCAAATCATACCCACAGCGTTTGGCAAAGGACCAATCCATAAGACTCAAAGCGGCGCCAGAGTCGACATAGGCATCCGCGGTAATAGATGATAAAGAACAAATCAGGGTCACAGATAGAATAAACTTAGACTGTAAAGTGCCAATTGAAACAGACTTATCAAGCTTCTTAGTACGCTTAGAGCATGCTGATATAACATGAGTTGAATCACCGCAATAGAAGCACAACCCATTTTTTCGTCTTAAATTCTGCCGTTCACTTCTGGACAGAATTCTATCACATTGCATATTCTCTGGCGTCTTCTCAGTAGACACCGCCAAATGGTGCACAGGTTTGCACTCCCGCAGACGCCTATCGATCTGGATAGCCATTGTCATGGACTCATCCAGACCCGCAGGCACAGGGAACCCCACCATAACATCCTTAATGGCATCAGAGAGACCCTCTCTGAAATTCGCCGCCAGGGCGCACTCATTCCACTGAGTAAGCACAGCCCATTTATGGAATTTCTGGCAGTATATTTCAGCTTCGTCTTGCCCCTGAGATAGGGACATCAAGGCCTTTTCCGCCTGAAGCTCCAACTGAGGTTCCTCATAAAGCAACCCCAAGGCCAGAAAAAACGCATCCACATTGAGCAACGCAGGATCCCCTGGAGCCAATGCAAAAGCCCAATCCTGAGGGTCGCCCCGGAGCAAGGAAATCACAATCCTGACCTGCTGAGCAGGATCTCCAGCAGAGCGAGATTTCAGGGACAAAAACAACTTGCAATTATTTTTGAAATTTTGAAAGCAAGATCTATTCCCCGAGAAAAATTCAGGCAAAGGAATTCTAGGTTCAGATATAGGAACATGAACAACAAAATCTTGTAAATTTTGAACTTTCGTGGTGAGATTATTCAAACCTGCCGCTAAACTCTGAATATCCATTTTAAACAGGTGAACACAGAGCCATTCCAGGATTAGAAGGAGAGAGAGAGAGAGAAAGGCTGCAATATAGGCAGACTTGCAAGAGATTCAATTACAAGCACACTCAGAACTGAAGGGAAGGGAAAAAAAAAAAAAAAAAATCTTCAGCAGACTTCTCTTTTCTCTCCTTTCTCTGTCAATTAATTTAACCCTTTGCGGCCGGTCAAACTGTTATGGTTCTCAATGGCAAGAGAACATAGCCCAGCAAACATGAGTACTAGCTCTTGGAAGGATGGAAACTAAACTGACCATGAACTAAACCTGCCGCACAACTAACAGTAGCCGGGTAGCGTTGCCTACGTTTTTATCCCTAGACGCCCAGCGCCGGCCGGAGGACTAACTAATCCTGGCAGAGGAAAATATAGTCCTGGCTCACCTCTAGAGAAATTTCCCCGATAGGCTGACAGAGGCCCCCACATATATTGGCGGTGATTTAAGATGAAATGACAAACGTAGTATGAAAATAGGTTTAGCAAAATTGAGGTCCGCTTACTAGATAGCAGGAAGACAGAAAGGGCACTTTCATGGTCAGCTGAAAACCCTATCAAAATACCATCCTGAAATTACTTTAAGACTCTAGTATTAACTCATAACATCAGAGTGGCAATTTCAGATCACAAGAGCTTTCCAGACACAGAAACGAAACTACAGCTGTGAACTGGAACAAAATGCAAAAACAAACGAGGACAAAAGTCCAACTTAGCTGGGAGTTGTCTAGTAGCAGGAACATGCACAGAAAGGCTTCTGATTACAATGTTGACCGGCATGGAAGTGACAGAGGAGCAAGGTTAAATAGCGACTCCCACATCCTGATGGAAACAGGTGAACAGAGGGGATGATGAACACCAGTTCAATTCCACCAGTGGCCACCGGGGGAGCCCAAAATCCAATTTCACAACAGTACCCCCCCCCTCAAGGAGGGGGCACCGAACCCTCACCAGAACCACCAGGGCGATCAGGATGAGCCCTATGAAAGGCACGGACCAGATCGGAGGCATGAACATCAGAGGCAGTCACCCAAGAATTATCCTCCTGACCGTATCCCTTCCATTTGACCAGATACTGGAGTTTCCGTCTGGAAACACGGGAGTCCAAGATTTTTTCCACAACGTACTCCAACTCGCCCTCAACCAACACCGGAGCAGGAGGCTCAACGGAAGGCACAACCGGTACCTCATACCTGCGCAACAATGACCGATGAAAAACATTATGAATAGAAAAAGATGCAGGGAGGTCCAAACGGAAGGACACAGGGTTAAGAATCTCCAATATCTTGTACGGGCCGATGAACCGAGGCTTAAACTTAGGAGAAGAAACCCTCATAGGGACAAAACGAGAAGACAACCACACCAAGTCCCCAACACAAAGCCGAGGACCAACCCGACGCCGGCGGTTGGCAAAAAGCTGAGTTTTCTCCTGGGACAACTTCAAATTGTCCACTACCTGCCCCCAAATCTGATGCAACCTCTCCACCACAGCATCCACTCCAGGACAATCCGAAGACTCCACCTGACCAGAAGAAAATCGAGGATGAAACCCCGAATTACAGAAAAAAGGAGACACCAAGGTGGCAGAGCTGGCCCGATTATTGAGGGCAAACTCCGCTAAAGGCAAAAAAGCAACCCAATCATCCTGATCTGCAGACACAAAACACCTCAAATATGTCTCCAAGGTCTGATTCGTCCGCTCGGTCTGGCCATTTGTCTGAGGATGGAAAGCAGACGAGAAAGACAAATCTATGCCCATCCTAGCACAGAATGCTCGCCAAAATCTAGACACGAATTGGGTTCCTCTGTCAGAAACGATATTCTCCGGAATACCATGCAAACGGACCACATTTTGAAAAAACAGAGGAACCAACTCGGAAGAAGAAGGCAACTTAGGCAGGGGAACCAAATGGACCATCTTAGAGAAACGGTCACACACCACCCAGATGACAGACATCTTCTGAGAAACCGGAAGATCCGAAATAAAATCCATCGAGATGTGCGTCCAGGGCCTCTTCGGGATAGGCAAGGGCAACAACAATCCACTAGCCCGAGAACAACAAGGCTTGGCCCGAGCACAAACGTCACAAGACTGCACAAAGCCTCGCACATCTCGAGACAGGGAAGGCCACCAGAAGGACCTTGCCACCAAATCCCTGGTACCAAAGATTCCAGGATGACCTGTCAACGCAGAAGAATGAACCTCAGAAATGACTTTACTGGTCCAATCATCAGGAACAAACAGTCTACCAGGTGGGCAACGATCAGGTCTATCCGCCTGAAACTCCTGCAAGGCCCGCCGCAGGTCTGGAGAAACGGCAGACAATATCACTCCATCCTTAAGGATACCTGTAGGTTCAGAGTTACCAGGGGAGTCAGGCTCAAAACTCCTAGAAAGGGCATCCGCCTTAACATTCTTAGAACCCGGCAGGTAGGACACCACAAAATTAAACCGAGAGAAAAACAACGACCAGCGCGCCTGTCTAGGATTCAGGCGTCTGGCGGACTCAAGATAAATTAGATTTTTGTGGTCAGTCAATACCACCACCTGATGTCTAGCCCCCTCAAGCCAATGACGCCACTCCTCAAAAGCCCACTTCATGGCCAAAAGCTCCCGATTCCCAACATCATAATTCCGCTCGGCGGGCGAAAATTTACGCGAGAAAAAGGCACAAGGTCTCATCACGGAACAATCGGAACTTCTCTGCGACAAAACTGCCCCAGCTCCGATTTCAGAAGCGTCGACCTCAACCTGAAAAGGAAGAGCAACATCAGGCTGACGCAACACAGGGGCGGAAGAAAAGCGGCGCTTAAGCTCCCGAAAGGCCTCCACAGCAGCAGGGGACCAATCAGCAACATCAGCACCCTTCTTAGTCAAATCAGTCAATGGTTTAACAACATCAAAAAAACCAGCAATAAATCGACGATAAAAGTTAGCAAAGCCCAAAAATTTCTGAAGACTCTTAAGAGAAGAGGGTTGCGTCCAATCACAAATAGCTTGAACCTTGACAGGATCCATCTCGATGGAGGAGGGGGAAAAAATATATCCCAAAAAGGAAATCTTTTGAACCCCAAAAACGCACTTAGAACCCTTCACACACAAGGAATTAGACCGCAAAACCTGAAAAACCCTCCTGACCTGCTGGACATGAGAGTCCCAGTCATCCGAAAAAATCAAAATATCATCCAGATACACAATCATAAATTTATCCAAATAATCACGGAAAATGTCATGCATAAAGGACTGAAAGATTGAAGGGGCATTTGAAAGACCAAAAGGCATCACCAAATACTCAAAGTGGCCCTCGGGCGTATTAAATGCGGTCTTCCACTCATCCCCCTGCTTAATTCGCACCAAATTATACGCCCCACGGAGATCTATCTTAGAGAACCACTTGGCCCCCTTTATGCGAGCAAACAAATCAGTCAGCAGTGGCAACGGATATTGATATTTAACCGTGATTTTATTCAAAAGCCGATAATCAATACACGGTCTCAAAGAGCCATCTTTCTTAGCCACAAAGAAAAAACCGGCTCCTAAGGGAGATGACGAAGGACGAATATGTCCCTTTTCCAGGGACTCCTTTATATATTCTCGCATAGCAGCATGTTCAGGCACAGACAGATTAAATAAACGACCCTTAGGGTATTTACTACCCGGAATCAAATCTATGGCACAATCGCACTCCCGGTGCGGAGGTAATGAACCAAGCTTAGGTTCTTCAAAAACGTCACGATATTCAGTCAAGAATTCAGGAATCTCAGAGGGAATAGATGATGAAATGGAAACCACAGGTACGTCCCCATGCGTCCCCTTACATCCCCAGCTTAACACAGACATAGCTTTCCAGTCAAGGACTGGGTTATGAGATTGCAGCCATGGCAATCCAAGCACCAACACATCATGTAGGTTATACAGCACAAGAAAGCGAATAATCTCCTGATGATCCGGATTAATCCGCATAGTTACTTGTGTCCAGTATTGTGGTTTATTACTAGCCAATGGGGTGGAGTCAATCCCCTTCAGGGGTATAGGAGTTTCAAGAGGCTCCAAATCATACCCACAGCGTTTGGCAAAGGACCAATCCATAAGACTCAAAGCGGCGCCAGAGTCGACATAGGCATCCGCGGTAATAGATGATAAAGAACAAATCAGGGTCACAGATAGAATAAACTTAGACTGTAAAGTGCCAATTGAAACAGACTTATCAAGCTTCTTAGTACGCTTAGAGCATGCTGATATAACATGAGTTGAATCACCGCAATAGAAGCACAACCCATTTTTTCGTCTTAAATTCTGCCGTTCACTTCTGGACAGAATTCTATCACATTGCATATTCTCTGGCGTCTTCTCAGTAGACACCGCCAAATGGTGCACAGGTTTGCACTCCCGCAGACGCCTATCGATCTGGATAGCCATTGTCATGGACTCATCCAGACCCGCAGGCACAGGGAACCCCACCATAACATCCTTAATGGCATCAGAGAGACCCTCTCTGAAATTCGCCGCCAGGGCGCACTCATTCCACTGAGTAAGCACAGCCCATTTACGGAATTTCTGGCAGTATATTTCAGCTTCGTCTTGCCCCTGAGATAGGGACATCAAGGCCTTTTCCGCCTGAAGCTCCAACTGAGGTTCCTCATAAAGCAACCCCAAGGCCAGAAAAAACGCATCCACATTGAGCAACGCAGGATCCCCTGGAGCCAATGCAAAAGCCCAATCCTGAGGGTCGCCCCGGAGCAAGGAAATCACAATCCTGACCTGCTGAGCAGGATCTCCAGCAGAGCGAGATTTCAGGGACAAAAACAACTTGCAATTATTTTTGAAATTTTGAAAGCAAGATCTATTCCCCGAGAAAAATTCAGGCAAAGGAATTCTAGGTTCAGATATAGGAACATGAACAACAAAATCTTGTAAATTTTGAACTTTCGTGGTGAGATTATTCAAACCTGCCGCTAAACTCTGAATATCCATTTTAAACAGGTGAACACAGAGCCATTCCAGGATTAGAAGGAGAGAGAGAGAGAGAAAGGCTGCAATATAGGCAGACTTGCAAGAGATTCAATTACAAGCACACTCAGAACTGAAGGGAAGGGAAAAAAAAAAAAAAAAAATCTTCAGCAGACTTCTCTTTTCTCTCCTTTCTCTGTCAATTAATTTAACCCTTTGCGGCCGGTCAAACTGTTATGGTTCTCAATGGCAAGAGAACATAGCCCAGCAAACATGAGTACTAGCTCTTGGAAGGATGGAAACTAAACTGACCATGCACTAAACCTGCCGCACAACTAACAGTAGCCGGGTAGCGTTGCCTACGTTTTTATCCCTAGACGCCCAGCGCCGGCCGGAGGACTAACTAATCCTGGCAGAGGAAAATATAGTCCTGGCTCACCTCTAGAGAAATTTCCCCGATAGGCTGACAGAGGCCCCCACATATATTGGCGGTGATTTAAGATGAAATGACAAACGTAGTATGAAAATAGGTTTAGCAAAATTGAGGTCCGCTTACTAGATAGCAGGAAGACAGAAAGGGCACTTTCATGGTCAGCTGAAAACCCTATCAAAATACCATCCTGAAATTACTTTAAGACTCTAGTATTAACTCATAACATCAGAGTGGCAATTTCAGATCACAAGAGCTTTCCAGACACAGAAACGAAACTACAGCTGTGAACTGGAACAAAATGCAAAAACAAACGAGGACAAAAGTCCAACTTAGCTGGGAGTTGTCTAGTAGCAGGAACATGCACAGAAAGGCTTCTGATTACAATGTTGACCGGCATGGAAGTGACAGAGGAGCAAGGTTAAATAGCGACTCCCACATCCTGATGGAAACAGGTGAACAGAGGGGATGATGAACACCAGTTCAATTCCACCAGTGGCCACCGGGGGAGCCCAAAATCCAATTTCACAACAGTCTCCCACAAGCATAACATAGGTACAGGGGCCAGAACATACGTGAGCCTATAATTGATTCAATGAGGCAGAAGGTATAAATAACAGGAGGCACAGCATGCACAAAAAAAAAAAAAAAAAAGACCAAAAAGACACAAGACCATAAATAATCAACAATGTCCTCAATATAGATGCCAATAACTGAGCACGTCCCAATCCTTCTTGTGGTCTCAGATCCAGTTCTGGTCTACACCCAGGGTTGAGTCAATGCGACAGTACAACAAAAGTCATAATCCACTTGTATTCATAATGACCCTGAAAAGGGACTTGATTGTCGTCCATGATCCAGGATGTCCATATGCCAAATAAACAGGGAAACTAAATAAGAGAAAAACAATAACCTGTATCAAAAAAACACCTGAAAAAGATGAACAGATAACCAAGGGAAAAAACACACAACACAATTGTGCATAGCTGCCCCCCTCCCCATCATAATCTTCAAAACTACAATCTCTTGTAGAACCCCGTGTACAGGAGCTCTTCATTTAAGCCGTGTGGTGACAAACTGTTTAGTCTGTATATCCAGCGAGATTCTCTCCTCAGGAGGTCGTCTGCAATTCTCCCGCCCCTGATACTCACGGTGATTCTCTCCAACCCCATAACCCGAAGGGTTCTGGGGGTACCATTATGTTGATCCAAAAAATGGGCAGCTACTGAAGTTATTTGCTTACCCTTGCTCCTGTCAGTCCTGGCTGTACAGATGTTAGACACATGCTGCTGAATCCTACGGCTCAATTCTTGGGTCGTTTGCCCCACATAGACCTTATCGCATCCGCAGATCAGGGCATAAATTAGATTGCGGGTACGACAATTGAAGAATGATTTAGGAGACACCTGGAAGGATAAATATGGTAATGAAATACCCTTCTCTGCTATCATATACGTACACACGGAGCATCCCCCGCATGGGTACGATCCAAAGGTTGAATGATTCACATGAACCCTAGCAATGGGGCGTCTAAAATGGCTATTCGATAAACAATCCTTGAGGTTTCTCGCCCTCCTGGCCACAATCCTAGGTCTGTCCGGAATAACCAATTTGAGCCTACTGTCACTCAGTAAGATCCCCCAGTTGTCTTTCATAACCTTACAAACATCACCCCATTGGTTGTTAAACTGTGTAATCAGGCTAGATGTGTACACATTAGTTCTCACCCGTGGTTTCAGAGCCTCCTCTCTTGGCTTCTGTCGGGAATACTCATAGGCACCGGCAATGATCCTCCTGGGGTACCCACGTTCCCGAAAACGGTCCGTAAGCAGTCTTGACTCAGCTTGGAAATCTGTCAGCTGGCTACAATTTCTTCTTAAGCGCAGAAACTGGCCCTTCAGGATACTATCGCGCAAATGGTGCGGGTGAAAGCTATAATAGTGTAATAAGTTATTAGTGGCCGTACTCTTACGGAAAAGAGTTGTACAAATATGATTATCCTGGAGCATGATCCTTAGGTCAAGAAAGTCAACAGAGCTGGTGGAAAAGTGAGAGGTCAGACGGATATTCACCCTGTTGCTGTTAAGTTCCCCCACAAAGGTCTCCAAGTCCGCGGCAGAACCTGTCCACAAAACAACAATGTCATCGATAAAACGATACCACTTCAATACATTGTTACAAAAGAGTGGGCTGTTCTTGACCTGAGTCTCCTCCCACCATCCCATAAACAGGTTTGCGTATGAGGGCGCACATCTGGCCCCCATCGCAGTACCTGACACCTGTTTATAGTACACTCTATCAAAAATAAAGTAATCTCTTTCTAGGATCATCCTCAATAGATCTAAAATGAAGGAATCATGCCCCCTATGTCCTGTAGAAAATTTGTCTAAGAAAAAAGATACAGCCATAATACCTAAATCGTGATTAATATTCGTGTAGAGTGCTTCTACATCAAATGTTGCTAGGATGGTGTTGTCCGGTATTTCCAGTGTGTCCAAATGGTGGATTAGAAAAGAGGAATCACGAATATAGGACTCCAAGTTGAGAACGATGGGCTGTAGGAAAAAGTCCAAATGAATGCAAGCTTTTTCAAAAAGTCCCCCAATCCCCGAGACAATAGGCCTGCCCGGGGGATTGGACAGTGACTTATGCACTTTTGGGAGCATATAGAACGTCGGTATAATTGGGACTTTAACTGTTAGATAGTCCAGTTCTTTCTTGTCAATAATGCCCCTAGAATGAGCATTTGAAAGCAGTCTATCCAACCCAGACTTGAAAACCGGCGTAAGGTCAGAGGGTAGGGCAACATAGTGCTGTGTGTTGCACAGTTGTCGCTTGGCCTCCCGACAATACATATCCTTGGGCCACAGCACTATGTTACCCCCCTTGTCAGCCTCCTTGATTTCAAACAGGTCATTTGATCTTAAGTTAGCCAGAGCCTGTCTCTCCTCCCTTGACAAATTGTTCTGGCAATGTTTATGGACCTTCAAGTCCCGAATATCTTTGTACTTGAACCACCCGGGCTAGGCTATAGTGTATGAGGTTGGGATATGTAGGCCTTGGGTTTATTGCTATGATATGTAATGTTGTAGGCGATAACGGTGTTTTCATCTTGAGATTGGTACAATTTAACTAAATTCGGAGGTGCTTTTATAAGTTCTGCGTAATGTACTATTTTCTATCATACTCTCTCTATACTTACCCCTTAGGAGTAGTGTCCTTTGTCACGCTCCATACTGCGCTTGCGTATATTGTATGGGGTGGTTATTGGTATCACCTTTTATGTATGGCAGCTTCTCATATATATGGTCATTAGGAGCTTCTAGTTTATTGATGCTGGTTACATCATTGTACGAGCAATATTTATTGTAAGTAATCCTCGGACCTCTCCTGAGTCAGGTCACCTTTTCATGACCTGGCACGGTCAGGGAGATCTAAAAATCCTTCATTCATACCGGTTGTCAGAATAACCGGACCTGCAGGCTCACGCTTGCGCAGATTTATTTTTCTGGGAGCTTAGTGCCGGCGCATTGCGTGGACTGCTCCTATGGATCCTTTTTAGGGTTGGTTCTCCCATATATAGTTACTACTCTGTGTAACAAGTGCAGGGGTTCGGTTGCCTTCTTCCCCGTTGGAGCGGGGCACCCGGACATTTTAGCTGTTTGCTTCCACAATGAAAGCTCTGCTAATACGGGTTGCCTGGGCAACCACTACTGCAGGCTGGCGCGAGCGCATATCAATACCTGGATAGTTTGGCGCCTGCGCATGTGACCTATATCCACGCCGTGGTTGCACACTGATCATGGGCTTCCTCTGTGTATGTGGGTTGCCTTAGCAACTTCAGCTACAGGCTAACGCTTGCGCAGTCTAACCCTATTGGGAGCTTGCTTGGCACCTGCGCACTAGGTTCGTGTGCACGCCATCATGGATCTTCTCTGAGCCTCGGCTGTGACTCTGCTGCACACCTGGTCTGTATTATTAATTACTATATGTATTATTTAAAGCAGGTCCACGCCACCGGTCAACTATGGACCTTGAGGAAGACGCCTCTAGCGTCGATACGCGTGGGTCATGCATTGGTAGAGTCCTGGAATTGATTCAGCCGATTATCTGTTCTCTGTTGTGGAAAGGGGACTTGTTAGTTGATTCTGGGCGGCATGTTTTCTATTTTATAGCCGCTGACAGCCAGGTCCCCCTGGATATTGTGAAAACCCCTATCAGCTTGCATGGGGTATTGCCTCCTGGGTCGGATAGTGTGTTTTATATATATCTGACTGATGGTGTAGGAGGTTAATCCGGCACAGCATGCACATAGGGCTCTCTTATCATTTTTTCCCACTACATTTTTGTATATAGTCATCGGCATTATTAGTTATTATAAGACTCACCAATGCTTTCTTAGTATTGCACTTATATTGTATGGACCCTCATCTCCCATTGTTTGTGGGAGTTTTTAATTGTTTTTAAAACAGTTGTTTGTGTGGTGTGGTTTCAATAAATAAAATTGTTGTTACTCTTTGAACTATATATGTGGTGATCCCATTTCTATGATGCTGTTTTTTTTCTTGTCAAGTTTGCAGCTTATTCTGTAAGCGCTATAGCTTGTCGAATAAGAGGGAACCCGATCAAATTCGCTCATCTTTCGTCCTCACTCTGGCACCTTTGAGGAAGTATTTTATGGGTGGAGGTAGCGCAATGTGCTCCCCACAGATGAAAAGAGCAGCGGCAGGCCCTCTGTCCCCAGTGCTGTCTATACCCCCCAGCCCACCCAGTGATGTATATACTCCCAGTGCTGTACAGGTGCTTCTCACAAAATGAAATTAACTTTTTGATGATATTCTATTTCATTTCTTCAATACAGAAAGTGAAACTGAGATATTATATAGAGTCGTTACAAATAGAATGGTGTATTTCAAGTGTTTATTTCTGTTAATGTTGATGATTATGGCTTACAGCCAATGAAAACAGAAATCATTATCTCAGTAAATTAGAGTCATTAACAAAAAACATCTGCAAAGGCTTCCTAATTAATTAAAAAGGTCCCTTAGTCTGTTTCAGTAGCTTGACAATCATGGTGGAAGTTTACTGACTTGACAGATGTCAAGAAGGCAGTCATTGACACACTCCACAAGGAGAGTAAGCCACAAAAGGTCATTGCTAAAGAAGCTGGCCATTCACAGAGTGCTGTATCCAAGCATATTAATGGAAAAGATGAGTGGAAGGAAAAAAGTGTGGTAGAAAAAGGTGCACAACCAGCCGGAATAACCGCAGCCTTGAAAGAGTTGTTAAGAAAAGGTCATTCAAAAATTTGGGGGAGATTCACAAGGAGTGGACTGCTGCTGGAGTCATTGCTTCAGGAGCCACCACACACAGACATATCCAGGACATGGGCTACAAGTATCACATTCCTTGTGTCAAGCCACTCGTGGCCAATAGACAATTCCAGAAGCGTCTTACCTGGGCCAAGGAGAAAAAGAACTGGACTGTTGCTCAGTGGTCCAAGGTGTTTTCAGATGAAAGTAATTTTGCTTTTCATTTGGAAACCAAGGTTCCAGAGTCTGGAGGAAGAGTGGAGAGGCACACAATCCAAGCTCCTTGAGGTCTAGTGTGAAGTTTCTACAATCAGTGATGGTTTGGCGAGCCATGTCATCAGCTGGTGTAGGTCCACGGTGTTTTATCAAGACCAAAGTCAGCGCAGCCATCTACCAGGAAATTTTACAGCACTTCATGCTTCCCTCTGCCGACAAGCTTTTTGGAGATGGAAATTTAATTCTCCAGCATGATTATCATCTGTCCACACTGCCATAAGTACCAATACCTGGTTTGAAAACAACAGTATCACTGTGCTTTATTTGCCAGCAAAGTCGCCTGACTTTAACCCCATAGAGAGTAAAGCGGAAGATGAGATACACCAGACCCAACAATGCAGACGAGCTTAAGGCTGCTATTAAAGCAACCTGGGTTTCCATAACACCTCAGCAGTTCCACAGACTGATCGCCTCCATGCCACGCCGCATTGTTGCAGCAATTGATGCAAAAGGAGCCCCGACCAAGTATTGAGTGCATTTACTGAACATACATTTTCAGTAGGTCAACATTTCGGATTTTAACCCCTTTCTGACATTGGACGTACTATCCCGTCGATGTGGGGTGGGCCCGTATGACTACCGACGGGATAGTACATCCAGCGCAATCGGCGGCGCTCACGGGGGGATTATCACAGCTGCCATCCGGCACTATGTGCCAGGAGTGGTCACGGACCGCCCCCGGCACATTAACCCCCGGCACACTGCGATCAAACATGATCGCGGTGTGCCGGCGGTACAGGGAAGCATCGCGCAGGGAGGGGGCTCCCTGCATGCTTCCCTGAGACCCCCGGAGCAACGCGATGTGATCGCGTTGCTGCGAGGGTCTCTTACCTCCTCGCTGCAGGTGCCCGGATCCAAGATGGCCGCGGCATCCGGGACCTACAGGGAGGGAGGTGGCTTACCAAGTGCCTGCTCAGAGCAGGTGCTTGGTAAGCCTGCAGTGCTGTAAGTCAGATCGGTGATCTGACAGAGTGCTGTGAAAACTGTCAGATCACCGATCTGTGATGTCCCCCCATGGGACAAAGTAAAATAAAAAATTCCACATGTGTAAAAAAAAAAAAAAATTCCTAACTAAAGAAAAAAAAAATATAATATTCCCATAAATACATTTATTTATATAAATAAAAAAAAACAATAAAAGTACACATATTTAGTATCGCCGCGTCTGTAACGACCCCACCTATAAAACTATATCACTAGTTAACCCCTTCATTGAACACCGTAGGAAAAAAAAAACGAGGCAAAAAACAACGCTTTATTATCATACCGCCGAACAAAAAGTGGAATAACACGCGATCAAAAAGACGGATATAAATAACCATGGTACCGCTGAAAACGTCATCTTGTCCCGCAAAAAACGAGCCACCACACAGCGTCATCAAAGAAAAAATAAAAAAGTTATATTCCTCAGAATAAAGCGATGCCAAAATAATTATTTATTCTATAAAATAGTTTTTATCGTATAAAAGCGCCAAAACATAAAAAATGATATAAATGAGGTATCACTGTAATCATACTGACCCAACGAATAAAACTGCGTTATCAATTTTATCAAACGTGGAACGGTATAAAGGCCTCCCCCTAAAGTAATTCATGAATAGCTGGTTTTTAGTCATTCTGCCTCACAAAAATCGGAATAAAAAGCGATCAAAAACTGTCACGTGTCCGAAAATGTTACCAATAAAAACGTCAACTCGTCCCACAAAAAACAAGACCTCACATGACTCTGTGGACCAAAATATGGAAAAATTATAGGTCTGAAAATGTGGAGACGCAAAAACTTTTTTGCTATAAAAAGCGTCTTTTAGTGTGTGACGGCTGCCAATCATAAAAATCCGCTATAAAAAATGCTATAAAAGTAAATTAACCCCCCCTTCATCACCCCCTTAGTTAGGGAAAAATAATAAAAAAAAAAAAAATGTATTTATTTCCATTTTCCCATTAGGGTTAGGGCTAGGGTTAGGGCTAGGGTCAGGGTTACGGTTAGGGCTAGGGTTAGGGTTAAGGCTGGGGTTAGGGTTGGGGCTAGGGTTGGAGCTAAAGTTAGGGTTAGGGTTGGGGCTAAAGTTAGGGTTAGGGTTTGGATTACATTTACGGTTGGGATTAGGGTTGGGATTAGAGTTAGGGGTGTGTCAGGGTTAGGGGTGTGGTTAGGGTTACCGTTGGGATTAGGGTTAGGGGTGTGTTTGGATTAGGGTTTCAGTTAGAATTGGGGAGTTTCCACTGTTTAGGCACATCAGGGGCTCTCCAAACGCGACATGGCGTCCGATCTCAATTCCAGCCAATTCTGCATTGAAAAAGTAAAACAGTGCTCCTTCCCTTCCGAGCTTTACCGTGCGCCCAAACAGGGGTTTACCCCAACATATGGGGCATCAGCGTACTCGGGACAAATTGGACAACAACTTTTGGGGTCCAAGTTCTCTTGTTACCCTTGGGAAAATATAAATTTGGGGGGCTAAAAATCATTTTTGTGGGAAAAAAAAGGATTTTTTTATTTTCACGGCTCTGCGTTGTAAACTAGTGAAACACCTGGGGGTTCAAAGTTCTCACAACACATCTAGATAAGTTCCTTGGGAGGTCTAGTTTCCAATATGGGGTCACTTGTGGGGGGTTTCTACTGTTGGGGTACATCAGGGACTCTGCAAATGCAACGTGATGCCTGCAGACCAATCCATCTAAGTCTGCATTCCAAATGGCGCTCCTTCCCTTCCGAGCTCTGCCATGCGCCCATACAGTGGTTCCCTCCCACATATGGGGTATCAGCATACTCAGGACAAATTGGACAACAACTTTTGGGGTCCAATTTCTCCTGTTACCCTTGGAAAAATACAAAACTGGGGGCTAAAAATCATTTTTGTGAAAAACAAAAAAAGAATTTTTATTTTCACGGCTCTGCGTTATAACCTGTAATGAAACACTTGAGGGATCAAAGCTCTCAAAACACATCTAGATAAGTTCCTTAGGGGGTCTACTTTCCAAAATGGTGTCACTTGTGGGGGGTTTCAATGTTTAGGCACATCAGGGGCTCTCCAAACGCAACATGGTGTTCCATCTCAATTCCAGTCAATTTTGCATTGAAAAGTCAAATGGTGCTCCTTCCCTTCCGAGCTCTGCCATGCGCCCAAACAGTCATTTACCCCCACATATGGGGTATCGGCGTACTCAGGACAAATTGCACAACAAGTTTTGTGGTCTAATTTCTTCTCTTACCCTTGGAAAAATAAAAAATTGGGGGCGAAAAGATAATTTTTGTGAAAAAATGATTTTTTATTTTTACGGCTCTGCATTATAAACTTCTGTGAGGCACTTGGTGGGTCAAAGTGCTCACCACACATCTAGATAAGTTCATTAGGGGGTCTACTTTCCAAAATGCTGTCACTTGTGGGGGGTTTCAATGTTTAGGAAATCAGGGGCTCTCCAAACGCAACATGGCGTTCCATCTCAATTCCAGTCAATTTTGCATTGAAAAGTCAAATGGCGCTCCTTCCCTTCCGAGCTCTGCGGTGCGCCCAAACAGTGGTTTACCTCCACATATGGGGTATCGGCGTACTCAGGACAAATTGTACAACAACTTTTGGTGTCCATTTTCTCCTGTTACCCTTGGTAAAATAAAACAAATTGGAGCTGAAATAAATTTTGTGTAAAAAAAAATGTAAATCTTAATTTTTATTTAAACATTCCAAAAATTCCTGTGAAACACCTGAAGGGTTAATAAATTTCTTGAATGTGGTTTTGAACACCTTGAGGAGTGCAGTTTTTAGAATGGTGTCACACTTGGGTATTTTCTATCATATGGACCCCTCAAAATGACTTCAAATGAAATGTGGTCCCTAAAAAATAATGGTGTTGTAAAAATGAGAAATTGCTGGTCAACTTTTAACCCTTATAACTCCCTAACAAAAAAAAATTTTGGGTTCCTAAATTGTGCTGATGTAAAGTAGACATGTGGGAAATGTTACCTATTAAGTATTTTGTGTGACATATCTCTGTGATTTAAGGGCATAAAAATTCAAAGTTGGAAAATTGCAAAATTTTCTAAATTTTCGCCAAATTTCTGTTTTTTTCACAAATAAACGCAAGTTATGTCGAATAAATTTTACCACTATCATGAAATACAATATGTCACGAGAAAACAGTGTCAGAATCGCCAAGATCCGTTGAAGCGTTCCAGAGTTATAAACTCATAAAGGGACAGTGGTCAGAATTGTAAAAATTGGCCCTGTCATTAACGTGCAAACCACCCTTGGGGGTAAAGGGGTTAAAGTCGTTTTGCAAGCTGGTATTATAAAGTATTCTAATTTACTGAGATAATTACTTTTGGGTTTTCATTGGCTGTAAACCATAATAATAATCTTTATATAGCGCCAACATATTCCAGTTTAACAGTTTCAAAACACAAGTCATAAGTAACAACGTTAACAATACAATCATTAAATTAATCCCATAATCCAAAGCATCATTAAAGCAAAATAACACAACCCTGCCCATGAGAGCTTACAATCTACAATGAGGTGTGGAGATACAAGGTACAGATGTGGATTTACAATGATGGTCCAGCCATCTTGAGGGACAGATGGAGCTAGTGAATCGGCTACACACGCACACTTACACATAAAATGATTTAGATTAGTGAACGTGATAGGCCGCTCTGAACAAATGTGCTTTGAGGGAGCACCGAAAACTATGCAAATTGTGGATAGTCCTAATTTCTTGGGGTAGAGCATTCCAGAGGATTGGCACAGAGTCTTGGATTCGGGAGTGGGAGGTGTTGTGAATTTGGATTCTGGGCTCCCCCGGTGGCCGCTTGTGGAATTGGACTTGTCATCCTCTTTCCTGTTTCACCTGATTCCATCAGTAGTGGGTGTCGCTATTTAAGCTCATTTCTCTGGTGGTTTCTTGCCGGTCAACAATGTTATCTGATGCCTCTCAGTGCTTGTTCCTGCTTCTGACAACTACTAGATAAGTTGGACTTTTGTCCATGTTTTGTTTTGCCTATTTGTTCCAGTTCACAGCTGAAGTTTTGTTACTGTGTCTGGAAAGCTCTCGTGGATCAGGGATTGCTACTCTGGCGTTATGAGTTAATGCCAGAGTTTAAGGTAATCTCTGGATGGTGTTTTGTTAGTGTTTTTCTGCTGACCATGAAAGTATACTATCTGTCTTCTGCTATCTAGTAAGCGGACCTCAAATTTGCTAAGACTATTTTCCTGCTGCGTTTGTTGTTTCATCTGAACTCACCGTCATTATATGTGGGGGGCTACTGTCTTCTTTGGAATATTTCTCTAGAGGTGAGCCAGGTCTTATATTTCCCTCTGCTAGCTATTTAGGTCTTAGGCCAGAGCTGGCATCTAGCGATAAATAGGAAATGCTACCTGGCTATTTCTAGTTGCGCGGCAGGCTTAGTTCATGGTCAGTATAGTTCCATCTTCCGAGAGCTTGTCCCTCTATAGGCTTGCTATGATCTCTGCCTGCAGAGATCTTGACAGTTTGACCGGCCAATAAAGTGTTAAAGACCCAGGTTGAGAAAGGAGAGTGATAAGAAGTCTGCTGGAATTTTTTTTTTTTTTTTCCTCCAGTCTGCCTTGCTGCAGTCTTTTTTCTCTCTCTCCTCCTAATCTCTGTATGCTCTGTGTGCACCTGACAATAATGGATCTCCAGAGTGTAACTGCGGGTTTGAATAATCTCATCACGAAAGTACAAAATTTACAAGATTTTGTGGTACATGCTCCGGTATCTGAGCCGAGAATTCCTTTGCCGGAGTTCTTCACAGGGAATAGAGCTAGCTTCCAGAATTTCCGAAATAATTGTAAGCTTTATTTGTCCCTGAAGTCTCGTTTAGCTGGAGACCCTGCTCAGCAGGTTAGGATTGTGATTTCCTTGCTCAGGGGTGACCCTCAAGATTGGGCCTTCTCATTGCCAGCAGGGGATCCTGCGTTACGCGATGTGGATGCGTTTTTTCTGGCCTTGGGCTTGCTTTATGAGGAACCTCATTTGGAACTTCAGGCAGAAAAAACTTTGATGGCACTATCTCAGGGGCAAGACGAAGCTGAAGTTTTCTGCCAAAAATTCCGTAAATGGTCTGTGCTTACTCAGTGGAATGAGTGCGCCTTGGCGGCAACTTTCAGAGAAGGTCTCTCTGATGCCGTTAAGGATGTTATGGTGGGGTTCCCTTTGCCTGCAGGTCTGAATGAGTCCATGACAATGGCTATTCAGATTGATAGGCGTCTGCGGGAGCGCAAACCGGTGCACCATCTGGCGGTGTCTATGGAAAAGACGCCAGAAAGTATGCAGTGTGATAGAATTCTGTCCAGGAGCGAGCGACAGAATTTTAGACGGAAGAATGGATTGTGTTTCTATTGTGGGGATTCTACTCATGTTATATCGGCATGCTCTAGGCGTACAAAGAAGCTTGATAAGTCTGTTTCCATTGGCACCATTCAGTCTAAGTTTATTTTGTCTGTAACCCTGATTTGCTCTTTGTCATCCATTGCCACGGACGCCTATGTTGACTCTGGCGCCGCTCTGAGTCTTATGGATTGGTCCTTTGCCAATCGTTGTGGTTTTGATTTAGAGCCTTTGGAGACTCTTATTCCTCTGAAGGGGATTGACTCCACCCCATTGGCTAATAATAAACCACAATACTGGACACAAGTAACCATGCGTATCAATCCGGATCACCAGGAGATTATTCGTTTCCTGGTGCTGTATAATTTACATGACGATGTGGTACTGGGATTGCCATGGTTGCAGTCTCACAACCCAGTCTTGGACTGGAGAGCTATGTCTGTGTTGAGCTGGGGATGTAAGGGTATTCATGGGGACGTACCTTTGGTTTCTATTTCGTCGTCCATTCCCTCTGAAGTCCCTGAGTTCCTCTCTGATTATCAAGACGTCTTTGACGAACCCAAGCTTGGGTCGTTACCTCCGCACCGTGAGTGCGATTGTGCCATAGATTTGATACCGGGTTGTAAATATCCAAAGGGTCGTTTGTTTAATTTGTCTGTGCCGGAACATGCTGCTATGCGGGAATATATAAAGGAGTCTTTGGAAAAGGGACATATTCGTCCATCTTCTTCTCCCTTGGGAGCTGGGTTTTTCTTTGTCTCAAAAAAAGACGGCTCTTTGAGACCATGTATTGATTATCGGCTTCTGAATAAGATCACTGTTAAGTATCAATACCCATTGCCATTGCTTACTGATTTGTTTGCTCGTATAGAGGGTGCTAAGTGGTTCTCTAAAATTGATCTTCGTGGGGCGTATAATTTGGTGCGGATCAGGCAGGGGGATGAGTGGAAGACCGCATTTAATACGCCCGAGGGCCACTTTGAGTATTTGGTCATGCCTTTTGGTCTTTCTAATGCCCCTTCAGTTTTCCAGTCTTTTATGCATGATATTTTCCGCGATTTTCTGGATAAATTTATGATAATATATCTGGATGATATTCTGATTTTTTCTGATGACTGGGACTCTCATGTCCAGCAGGTCAGGAGAGTTTTTCAGGTTCTGCGGTCTAATTCTTTATGTGTGAAGGGGTCTAAGTGCGTTTTTGGGGTCCAGAAAATTTCCTTTTTGGGGTATATTTTTTCTCCCTCTTCCATTGAGATGGATCCCGTCAAGGTGCAAGCTATTTGTGACTGGACTCAGCCCTCCTCTCTTAAGGGTCTTCAGAGATTTTTGGGCTTTGCCAACTTTTACCGCCGATTTATTGCTGGTTTTTCGGATGTCGTTAAACCACTGACTGATTTGACCAGACAAGGCGCTGATGTTGCTAATTGGTCCCCTCATGCTGTAGAGGCCTTTCAGGAGCTTAAGCGCCGTTTTGCCTCTGCCCCTGTGTTGCGTCAGCCTGATGTGAATCTGCCTTTTCAGGTTGAGGTTGACGCTTCGGAGATCGGAGCTGGGGCAGTGTTGTCGCAGAAAGGTTCCGACTGCTCCGTCATTAGGCCTTGTGCCTTCTTTTCTCGCAAATTTTCGCCCGCAGAGCGGAATTATGATGTTGGGAATCGGGAGCTTTTGGCCATGAAGTGGGCGTTTGAGGAGTGGCGCCATTGGCTCGAGGGGGCTAGGCATCAGGTGGTGGTATTGACTGACCACAAAAATTTGATTTATCTTGAGACTGCCAGACGCCTGAATCCTAGACAGGCGCGCTGGTCTTTATTTTTTTCTCGCTTTAATTTTGTGGTGTCATACCTACCGGGTTCTAAGAATGTTAAGGCAGATGCCCTTTCTAGGAGTTTTGACCCGGACTCTCCTGGTAATTCTGAACCCACAGGTATCCTTAGGGAGGGAGTAATTTTGTCGGCCGTTTCTCCTGATCTGCGGCGGTCCTTGCAAGAGTTTCAGGCGGATAGACCGGATCGTTGTCCGCCTGATAGACTGTTTGTTCCGGATGATTGGACCAGCAGAGTCATCTCTGAGGTACATTCTTCTGCATTGGCAGGTCATCCCGGAATTTTTGGTACCAGGGATTTGGTGGCAAGATCCTTCTGGTGGCCTTCTCTGTCACGAGATGTGCGAGTCTTTGTGCAGTCATGTGACGTTTGTGCTCGGGCCAAGTCTTGTAGTTCTCGGGCTAGCGGACTGCTGTTGCCCTTGCCTATTCCTAAGAGGCCTTGGACACACATCTCGATGGATTTTATTTCAGATCTGCCTGTTTCCCAGAAGATGTCTGTCATCTGGGTGGTCTGTGACCGTTTCTCTAAAATGGTCCATTTGGTTCCTCTGCCCAAGTTGCCTTCTTCTTCTGAGTTGGTTCCTCTGTTTTTTCAGAATGTTGTCCGATTGCACGGTATTCCTGAGAATATTGTTTCTGACAGAGGTACCCAATTTGTGTCTAGATTTTGGCGGGCATTCTGTGCTAGGATGGGCATAGATTTGTCTTTTTCATCTGCTTTTCACCCTCAGACTAATGGCCAGACCGAGCGGACTAATCAGACCCTTGAGACATATCTGAGGTGTTTTGTCTCTGCTGACCAGGATGATTGGGTTGCTTTTTTGCCATTGGCAGAGTTCGCCCTCAATAATCGGGCCAGTTCTTCCACCTTGGTGTCCCCGTTTTTCTGTAATTCGGGGTTTCACCCTCGATTTTCCTCCGGTCAGGTGGAATCCTCGGATTGTCCTGGAGTGGATGCGGTGGTGGAGAGATTGCATCACATCTGGGGGCAGGTTATGGACAATTTGAAGTTGTCCCAGGAGAAGACTCAGCGTTTTGCCAACCGTCATCGTCGTGTTGGTTCTCGGCTTTGTGTTGGAGATTTAGTGTGGTTGTCTTCTCGTTTTGTCCCTATGAGGGTCTCTTCTCCTAAGTTTAAACCTCGGTTCATCGGCCCTTATAGAATATTGGAGATTCTTAATCCTGTTTCTTTCCGTTTGGACCTCCCTGCGTCCTTTTCCATTCATAACGTTTTTCATCGGTCGTTATTGCGCAGGTATGAGGTACCTGTTGTACCTTCAGTTGAGCCTCCTGCTCCGGTGTTGGTTGAGGGTGAGTTGGAGTACGTTGTGGAGAAAATTTTGGACTCTCGTGTTTCCAGACGAAAACTCCAGTATCTGGTCAACTGGAAGGGTTACGGCCAGGAGGATAATTCTTGGGTCAATGCATCTGATGTTCATGCTTCTGATCTTGTTCGTGCCTTCCATAGGGCTCATCCTGGTCGCCCTGGTGGATCTGGTGAGGGTTCGGTGCCCCCTCCTTGAGGGGGGGGTACTGTTGTGAATTTGGATTCTGGGCTCCCCCGGTGGCCGCTTGTGGAATTGGACTTGTCATCCTCTTTCCTGTTTCACCTGATTCCATCAGTAGTGGGTGTCGCTATTTAAGCTCATTTCTCTGGTGGTTTCTTGCCGGTCAACAATGTTATCTGATGCCTCTCAGTGCTTGTTCCTGCTTCTGACAACTACTAGATAAGTTGGACTTTTGTCCATGTTTTGTTTTGCCTATTTGTTCCAGTTCACAGCTGAAGTTTTGTTACTGTGTCTGGAAAGCTCTCGTGGATCAGGGATTGCTACTCTGGCGTTATGAGTTAATGCCAGAGTTTAAGGTAATCTCTGGATGGTGTTTTGTTAGTGTTTTTCTGCTGACCATGAAAGTATACTATCTGTCTTCTGCTATCTAGTAAGCGGACCTCAAATTTGCTAAGACTATTTTCCTGCTGCGTTTGTTGTTTCATCTGAACTCACCGTCATTATATGTGGGGGGCTACTGTCTTCTTTGGAATATTTCTCTAGAGGTGAGCCAGGTCTTATATTTCCCTCTGCTAGCTATTTAGGTCTTAGGCCAGAGCTGGCATCTAGCGATAAATAGGAAATGCTACCTGGCTATTTCTAGTTGCGCGGCAGGCTTAGTTCATGGTCAGTATAGTTCCATCTTCCGAGAGCTTGTCCCTCTATAGGCTTGCTATGATCTCTGCCTGCAGAGATCTTGACAGGGAGGTACAGATTAAAGTGAAGGAAAGATTGGTGTCAAACGTAACACCCAGACAGCGCGCCTGCTGCTGGGGCGTTATTATGGTGCCACCCACGGAGAGGGAAGCGTCAGATTTAGGGAGGTTAGTAGATGGCGGGAGCAGAAGTTCAGTTTTGGAGAGGTTGAGTTTCAGATAGAGTGCGGACATGATGTTGGAGACTGCGGACAGTCAGTGGCGTTCTGTAGTACAGCAGGGGTAATGTGAGGGGATGACGTGTATAGTTGTGTGTCATCAGCATAAAGATGGTACTGAAAGCCAAATCTGCTGATGGTCTGTCCAACTGGGGCCGTGTAGAGGGAGAAGAGAAGGGGCCAAGGACTGAGCCCTGAGGTACCCCGACAGTGAGAGGAAGAAGAGATGAAGTGGAGCCGGAGAACAGAACACTGAAGGAGCGGTCAGAAAGATTGGAGGAGAACCATTAGAGAGCAGTGTCCTTAATGCCTCAACAGTAACAGAAATAAACACTTGAAATAGATCACTCTTTAATGACTCTATATAATATATGAGATTAACTTTTTGTATTGAAGAACTGAAATAAATAAACTTTTTGATGATCTAATTTTGTGAGAAGCCCCTGTGTATGCTTTCCAGCTCTCCCCAGTGGTGTCTATGCCCCCCAGCCCTCCCAGTGATGTCTATTCCCCGCCAGTCCTCCCCATTGATGTCTAAGCATATCGGTGTGTCAGCAGTATCCTATATATTGCCATTAGGAAAGGCGCCACATCTATGATTTTATAAAGAAAATGTCTCATCAAAAAATTAATTACCTTTTGTTTAACCCCTTCGCGCCATGCGCCATACTAGTACTGCGCTGCCGACACTGCATTTGTGCCAGCAGCAGTACTAGTACGGCGCACCGATCACCGCGGTCTCACGCTGAGCGCCGCGGTGATCGGGTGCGGGTGTCAGCTGTATATGACAGCTGACACCCCGCAGCAATGCCCACGATCGGCACTAGCGCCGATCGTGGGCATTTAACCCCTCTGATGCCGCTGTCATTAGTGACAGCGGCATAGAGGGGGATCGCGCAGGGACGGGGGCTCCCTGCGCTCTCCCACCGGAGCAACGCGATGAGATCGCGTTGCTCCGGTGATCTGGAAGGGGTCCCCGGATCCAAGATGGCCGCGGGACTCTTTCCGGGTCATAAAATGACCTGGCTTGCCGGCGCCTGCAAGAGCTGCTGAGTAGGGTTGAGCGACTTTCATTTTTTTAAGATCGAGTCGGGTTTTGTGAAACCCGACTTAGTCCAGAGTCGAGTCGAGTGAAGTCGGCCGATTATCGCTTAAAGTCGGGGATCGACCGAAACACGAAACCCAATGCAAGTCAATGGGGAAGCATAGCCGGCAGTGAGTGGAGGCCAGGAAAACACCTACAGTGCCCATTTTAATGCCAAAAACATCCATTCTTGTTTTCTGAAGCTTGTCAATCTAAATTAACTTTATAATAATAGTTGGGCACTGGAAATTGGGGGTGATTTGGCAAAAGTTGTGGGGGGTAGGGCTGGTTCAAGGTTTTAGTGGGCACAGGAAACATGGACTACGTCACGGCGGTGGAGCAGTGAGAGGTAAGTATGTCAAGTTTGCAAGTGCTGTGATCCTAAGCAAGCAGGGGGGGCCCACTCGTTGGCATTGGCACTGGCACAGGGCCCCTCAAAGTACAGCGGTGTGTTTGCACGGCGGGGGCGCCTCCCACCAGCAGCGACACTTTTGCGTACTCTGAGGGGCCATGTGCCAGTGACGTCGCCAACGAGTATGCCCCCCCCACCTGATGAAGGAACCTGCACTTTCATCTGCACCTTCCTCTTTGTCCCTGTGTAAGGTGGTATAACATGCGGGAAGGGGAACCTGACTTTCAGCAGGGTCAGATTCTGGCTGTGTAGAGTGCAAGGGGAATGTAGTGGTCTAGGTCAATGTACCAGCAGACTCATGTAGCAGTGGCTGGGCAGTGGGCAGGATGAGGAGGAAACATATATAGGGCCAAAGAATAAAGTAGGCTAAATGCAGTTCAAAATTGGTAACAGGACTAAACAGGCGGCATTGCTTTGTTCAGTGGAGTAGCAAACCCAGGAGCAGCAGACACTGTTTTAAGGGCCAAAACACACTAATAGGCCAAATGCAGTTTAATATCTGATACTATAGGCCGAAAGCCATAAGGTTGAAGCTCAGCTTTTTTTAGTTGAGGACAAACACCAGGGAGGAGCAAACAGAGCTATTAGGCCCCATCCAGCAATTTAAAAAAAAAAAAAAGAGCCAGAAGGTGGAAACTCAGCTTTGTTCAGTGGAGGACAACACCAGGCAGGGGCAGACACCGTTAGTAGGCCCTAACCACCAATTTTTAAAAACACAGCACTTAATGAGAGCAAGAAGGTTGAAGCTCAGCTGTATTCAGTTGAGGGCAACACCAGGGAGGGGCAGACACCGTTAGTAGGCCCTAACCACCAATTTTTAAAAACACAGCACTTAGTGAGAGCCAGAAGGTTGAAGCTCAGCTTTATTCAGTTGAGGGCAACACCAGGGAGGGGCAGACACCGTTAGTAGGCCCTAACCACCATTTTGTTTTTTAAAAAACACTTAATGAGAGCCAGAAGGTTGAAGCTCAGCTGTATTCAGTTGAGGACAACACCAGGGAGGGGCAGACACCGTTAGTAGGCCGTAACCAAAGTTGAAGGCCAAATGCAGTTTAATATCTGATACTATAGGCCGAAAGCCACAAGGTTGAAGCACAGCTTTATTCAGTTGAGGGCAACACCAGGGAGGGGCAGACACCGTTAGTAGGCCCTAACCACCAATTTTTAAAAACACAGCACTTAATGAGAGCCAGAAGGTTGAAGCTCAGCTTTATTCAGTTGAGGGCAACACCAGGGAGGGGCAGACACCGTTAGTAGGCCCTAACCACCAATTTTTAAAAACACAGCACTTAATGAGAGCCAGAAGGTTGAAGCTCAGCTGTATTCAGTTGAGGACAACACCAGGGAGGGGCAGACACCGTTAGTAGGCCGTAACCAAAGTTGAAGGCCAAATGCAGTTTAATATCTGATACTATAGGCCGAAAGCCACAAGGTTGAAGCACAGCTTTATTCAGTTGAGGGCAACACCAGGGAGGGGCAGACACCGTTAGTAGGCCCTAACCACCAATTTTTAAAAACACAGCACTTAATGAGAGCCAGAAGGTTGAAGCTCAGCTTTATTCAGTTGAGGGCAACACCAGGGAGGGGCAGAGACCGTTAGTAGGCCCTAACCACCATTTTGTTTTTTAAAAAACACTTAATGAGAGCCAGAAGGTTGAAGCTCAGCTGTATTCAGTTGAGGACAACACCAGGGAGGGGCAGACACCGTTAGTAGGCCATAACCAAAGTTGAAGGCCAAATGCAGTTTAATATCTGATACTATAGGCCGAAAGCCACAAGGTTGAAGCACAGCTTTATTCAGTTGAGGGCAACACCAGGGAGGGGCAGACACCGTTAGTAGGCCCTAACCACCAATTTTTAAAAACACAGCACTTAATGAGAGCCAGAAGGTTGAAGCTCAGCTTTATTCAGTTGAGGGCAACACCAGGGAGGGGCAGACACCGTTAGTAGGCCCTAACCACCAATTTTTAAAAACACAGCACTTAATGAGAGCCAGAAGGTTGAAGCTCAGCTTTATTCAGTTGAGGGCAACACCAGGGAGGGGCAGACACCGTTAGTAGGCCGTAACCAAAGTTGAAGGCCAAATGCAGTTTAATATCTGATACTATAGGCCGAAAGCCAGAAGGTTGAAGCACAGCTTTATTCAGTTGAGGGCAACACCAGGGAGGGGCAGACACCGTTAGTAGGCCGTAACCAAAGTTGAAGGCCAAATGCAGTTTAATATCTGATACTATAGGCCGAAAGCCACAAGGTTGAAGCACAGCTTTATTCAGTTGAGGGCAACACCAGGGAGGGGCAGACACCGTTAGTAGGCCGTAACCAAAGTTGAAGGCCAAATGCAGTTTAATATCTGATACTATAGGCCGAAAGCCAGAAGGTTGAAGCACAGCTTTATTCAGTTGAGGGCAACACCAGGGAGGGGCAGACACCGTTAGTAGGCCCTAACCACCAATTTTTAAAAACACAGCACTTAATGAGAGCCAGAAGGTTGAAGCTCAGCTGTATTCAGTTGAGGGCAACACCAGGGAGGGGCAGACACCGTTAGTAGGCCGTAACCAAAGTTGAAGGCCAAATGCAGTTTAATATCTGATACTATAGGCCGAAAGCCAGAAGGTTGAAGCACAGCTTTATTCAGTTGAGGGCAACACCAGGGAGGGGCAGACACCGTTAGTAGGCCCTAACCACCAATTTTTAAAAACACAGCACTTAATGAGAGCCAGAAGGTTGAAGCTCAGCTTTATTCAGTTGAGGGCAACACCAGGGAGGGGCAGACACCGTTAGTAGGCCCTAACCACCAATTTTTAAAAACACAGCACTTAATGAGAGCCAGAAGGTTGAAGCTCAGCTGTATTCAGTTGAGGACAACACCAGGGAGGGGCAGACACCGTTAGTAGGCCGTAACCAAAGTTGAAGGCCAAATGCAGTTTAATATCTGATACTATAGGCCGAAAGCCAGAAGGTTGAAGCACAGCTTTATTCAGTTGAGGGCAACACCAGGGAGGGGCAGACACCGTTAGTAGGCCGTAACCAAAGTTGAAGGCCAAATGCAGTTTAATATCTGATACTATAGGCTGAAAGCCAGAAGGTTGAAGCACAGCTTTATTCAGTTGCAGCTTCTTTGCAATAATATAAAGAAGACGCGACAGGACAACACTCGGTGGATGCCATATCTGTGTTTTCAATGGAAAAAAACCTTTCAGTTAACTACTTGCAGGAGAAAGTTTTTGTAGCTGGTGGCCAATTTTGGTACTGTACCAGTTTTTGGTTGTATGTGTTTTTGTTTTTAATGTTAAAATGTATGCATTTGATATCTCTCCAGTATTTTCTTTATTATAAGCAAAATACTTATTTTTATATTTTCTGATGTTTTATACCGGAGTGTTCCTCGGGACACGCTTATAAACTTGATAATTGGTTCCAGGGGTACACGGGCAGCAGTGATCTGGTCAGTGGAGGCCTAGTGGAAGGAGGGACCGCAGACAGGCTTCGAAGGCCTAACATGATAAAATGGGCTGGCTGTAGGCACTTTATAATTGGTTCCAGGGGTACACGGGCAGCAGTGGTCTGGTCAGTGGAGGCCTAGTGGAAGGAGGGACCGCAGACAGGCTTCGGAGGCCTAACACAATAAAATGGGCTGGCTGTAGGCACTTTAAAATAGGTTCCAGGGGTACACGGGCAGCAGTGGTCAGGTCAGTGGAGGCCTACTGGAAGGAAGGACCGCAGACAGGCTTCGAAGGCCTAACATAATAAAATGGGCTGGCTGTAGGCACTGTAAAATAGGTTCCAGGGGTACACGGGCAGCAGTGGTCTGGTCAGTGGAGGCCTAGTGGAAGGAAGGACCGCAGACAGGCTTTGAAGGCCTAACATGATAAAATGGGCTGGCTGTAGGCACTTTATAATTGGTTCCAGGGGTACACGGGCAGCAGTGGTCTGGTCAGTGGAGGCCTAGTGGAAGGAGGGACCGCAGACAGGCTTCGAAGGCCTAACATAATAAAATGGGCTGGCTGTAGGCACTGTAAAATAGGTTCCAGGGGTACACGGGCAGCAGTGGTCTGGTCAGTGGAGGCCTAGTGGAAGGAAGGACCGCAGACAGGCTTTGAAGGCCTAACATGATAAAATGGGCTGGCTGTAGGCACTTTATAATTGGTTCCAGGGGTACACGGGCAGCAGTGGTCTGGTCAGTGGAGGCCTAGTGGAAGGAAGGACCGCAGACAGGCTTCGAAGGCCTAACATAACAAAATTGGCTGGCTGTAGGCACTTTATAATTGGTTCCAGGGGTACACGGGCAGCAGTGGTCTGGTCAGTGGAGGCCTAGTGGAAGGAGGGACCGCAGACAGGCTTCGAAGGCCTAACATAATAAAATGGGCTGGCTGTAGGCACTTTATAATTGGTTCCAGGGGTACACGGGCAGCAGTGGTCTGGTCAGTGGAGGCCTAGTGGAAGGAGGGACCGCAGACAGGCTTCGAAGGCCTAATATAATAAAATGGGCTGGCTGTAGGCACTGTAAAATAGGTTCCAGGGGTACACGGGCAGCAGTGGTCTGGTCAGTGGAGGCCTAGTGGAAGGAAGGACCGCAGACAGGCTTCGAAGGCCTAACATAATAAAATGGGCTGGCTGTAGGCACTGTAAAATAGGTTCCAGGGGTACACGGGCAGCAGTGGTGTGGTCAACGGAGGCCGATTGTAATGAGTGTCTGCCAGTTAGTAGTCAAAAAACAACAAATAAATGTGAATGTCTCGCATTAAAACAAAGACACTAAAGGGTGCAATCATTAGGTTCAGGGGTGGGATCCTCTGCGTTGTTTCAGACCTACTAATTTAGCGCAAAGTATTTACTGTGGTAAATAGAGGACACTGCCCCTGACTATGTTATGTACCATCATACATGTCAACACAATGGTATTGTCAGTGGCAGGTATGGAAGGATGTCAGCACATAGACTAAACATTGGTGGAAGTGTGAGAGATAACTGTGGAAGTGGTAGAGCAATGTTTGACCTGGGGGTGGGTGAACTCTCTTGTGGCCGGCGGTACAGGCCCAGGGCCCCTCATGTTACAACAGTGTGTCTGACGTTGGGTGCACACCACCACCGCCAGAGACACTTTATTGTACTATGAGGGACCCAGTACCAATGCCGTCGACCAAAAGCGAGCACACCCACCTCTTCAGGCAAACAGCTGTCTCACGGGTGCTTGCACCAAGTCGCGATACCACGGCCCCGTGTGGGGAGTTTGGCCATTTAGGGAGGTGTAAACATGTCATATGCCGGACAATCAGCTGCAGAAAATTAGACATTAGAAAAGTAATTCACAGTAGTCCACAGGCAAGAGCTTTTCATAGGAAAGCTAGGTGTCGGCCGGGCAAGGTGGGGCAAAAGATTTTGAAATCCAGTTGTGGTTCATTTTAATGAATGTTAGATCGTCAACATTTTGGGTAGCCAGACGAGTCCTTTTTTCGGTTAATATTGAACCTGCAGCACTGAATACTCTTTCTGATAGGACACTTGCTGCCGGGCAAGCAAGCTCCTGCAATGCATATTCTGCCAATTCTGGCCAGGTGTCTAATTTTGAGGCCCAGTAATCAAATGGGAATGACGGTTGAGGGAGAACATCGATAAGGGATGAAAAATAGTTAGTAACCATACTGGACAAATGTTGTCTCCTGTCACTTTCAATTGATGCAGCAGTACCTGTCCTGTCTGCGGTCATAGCAAAATCACTCCACAACCTGGTCAGAAAACCCCTTTGTCCAACGCCACTTCTGATGTGTGCACCCCTAACACTACTAATCTGCTGCCCCCTGGAGCTAGTGTGATAACGATCACGTGCGCTGTGTGCTGGGAATGCCTGAAGCAAACGGTCAACAAGAGTTGATTGTTTGGTTGCTAATATTAGTTCCAAGTTCTCATGTGGCATAATATTTTGCAATTTGCCTTTATAGCGTGGATCAAGGAGGCAGGCCAACCAGTAATCGTCATCGTTCATCATTTTCGTTATGCGTGTGTCCCTTTTTAGGATACGTAAGGCATAATCCGCCATGTGGGCCAAAGTTCCAGTTGTCAAATCTCCGGTTGTGATTGGTTGAGGGGCAGTTTCAGGCAAATCTACGTCACTTGTGTCCCTCAAAAAAACAGAACCCGGCCTTGCCACGCAACCAATTTCCAGTGCCCCCGGGAAAGCTTCCGCATTAAAAATATACTCATCCCCATCATCCTCCTCGTCCTCCACCTCCTCTTCGCCCGCTACCTCGTCCTGTACACTGCCCTGACCAGACAATGGCTGACTGTCATCAAGGCTTTCCTCTTCCTCTGGTGCAGACGCCTGCTCCTTTATGTGCGTCAAACTTTGCATCAGCAGACGCATTAGGGGGATGCTCATGCTTATTACGGCGTTGTCTGCACTAACCAGCCGTGTGCATTCCTCAAAACACTGAAGGACTTGACACATGTCTTGTATCTTGGACCACTGCACACCAGACAACTCCATGTCTGCCATCCTACTGCCTGCCCGTGTATGTGTATCCTCCCACAAAAACATAACAGCCCGCCTCTGTTGGCACAGTCTCTGAAGCATGTGCAGTGTTGAGTTCCACCTTGTTGCAACGTCTATGATTAGGCGATGCTGGGGAAGGTTCAAAGACCGCTGATAGGTCTGCATACGGCTGGAGTGTACAGGCGAACGTCGGATATGTGAGCAAAGTCCACACACTTTGAGGAGCAGGTCGGAGAACCCAGGATAAGTTTTCAATAAGCACTGCACCACCAGGTTTAAGGTGTGAGCCAGGCAAGGAATGTGTTTCAGTTGGGAAAGGGAGATGGCAGCCATGAAATTCCTTCCGTTATCACTCACTACCTTGCCTGCCTCAAGATCTACTGTGCCCAGCCACGACTGCGTTTCTTGTTGCAAGAACTCGGACAGAACTTCTGCGGTGTGTCTGTTGTCGCCCAAACACTTCATAGCCAATACAGCCTGCTGACGCTTGGCAGTAGCTGGCCCATAATGGGACAACTGGTGTGCAACAGTGTCATCTGCCGATGGAGTGGTTGGCCGACTGTGGTCTGTGGAAGAGCTGTAGCTTCTGCAGGAGGACGAGGAGGAGGAGGAGGAGGTGGTGCGAACGCCTACAGCCAACTGTTTCCTAGACCGTGGGCTAGGCACAACTGTCCCGAAATTGATGTCCCCTGAGGACCCTGCATCCACCACATTCACCCAGTGTGCCGTGATGGACACATAACGTCCCTGGCCATGCCTACTGGTCCATGCATCTGTAGTCAGGTGCACCTTTGTACTCACAGATTGCCTGAGTGCATGGACGATGCGCTGTTTAACATGCTGGTGCAGGGCCGGGATGGCTTTTCTGGAAAAAAAGTGTCGACTGGGTAGCTCGTATCGTGGTTCAGCGTACTCCATCAGGGCTTTGAAAGCTTCGCTTTCAACTAACCGGTAGGGCATCATCTCTAACGATATTAGTCTAGCTATGTGGGCGTTAAAACCCTGTGTACGCGGATGCGAGGATAAGTACTTCCTTTTTCTAACCAGAGTCTCATGTAGTGTGAGCTGAACTGGAGAGATGGAGATCGTGGAACTTGCGGGTGTGCCGGTGGACATGGCAGACTGCGAGACGGTTGGAGATGGTATTGTTTCCGCCGGTGACCTAGATGCAATATTTCCTCCTACAAAACTGGTGATTCCCTGACCCTGAGTGCTTTTGGCTGGCAAAGAAACCTGCACAGATACTGCCGGTGGTGCGGAAAATGGTGGCCTTACAGTGACGGAAGGGATGTTGCGTTGCTGACTAGCTTCATTGGCCGAGAGTGCTACAACCTTAAGGGACGTTTGGTAGTTAGTCCAGGCTTGAAAATGCATGGTGGTTAAGTGTCTATGCATGCAACTAGTATTGAGACATTTCAGATTCTGACCTCTGCTTAAGCTAGTTGAACATTTTTGACAGATGACTTTGCGCTGATCAATTGGATGTTGTTTAAAAAAATGCCAGACTGCACTCTTCCTAGCATCGGATCCCTTTTCAGGGATTGCAGACTGAGCTTTAACCGGATGGCCACGCTGTCCTCCAACAGGTTTTGGCTTTGACACGCGTTTTGGGCCAGATACGGGCCCGGCAGATGGAACCTGTTGCGATGTTGATGCCTGCTGTGGCCCCTCCTCCACCTCCGCTTCTGAACTACTGCCGCCTGCACCCTGCTCCCCCAATGGCTGCCAATCGGGGTCAATAACTGGGTCATCTATTAACGCCTCTTCGAGCTCGTATGCAACTTCGTCTGTGTCACTGTGTCGGTCGGTGGTATAGCGTTCGTGGCGGGGCAACATAGTCTCATCAGGGTCTGATTGTGGATCAGTACCCTGAGAGGGCAATGTGGTGGTCTGAGTCAAAGGAGCAGCATAGTACTCTGGCTGTGGCTGTGCATCAGTGCACTCCATGTCAGAATCAACTTGTAATGGGCATGGCCTGTTAAGTGTTTCACTTTGTAAGCCAGGGACGGTATGTGTAAAGAGCTCCATGGAGTAACCCGTTGTGTCGCCTGCTGCATCCTTCTCTCTTGTTGTAGTTTTTGCTGAAGAGGACAAGGAAGCGACTTGTCCCTGACCGTGGACATCCACAAGCGACGCGCTGCTTTTACATTTACCAGTTTCAGAAGAGGAGGCAAAAGAGCTAGAGGCTGAGTCTGCAATGTAAGCCAAAACTTGCTGTTGCTGCTCCGCCTTTAAAAGCGGTTTTCCTACTCCCAGAAAAGAGAGCGTTCGAGGCCTTGTGTAGCCAGACGACGAAACTGGCTCCACAGCTCCAGACTTACGTGGAATATTTTTATCCCCACGACCACCTGATGCTCCACTACCACTACCATCATTACCAGCTGACAATGAACGCCCACGACGACCTCTTGCACCAGACTTCCTCATTGTTTTAAAAACTTAACCAAAGTAACTTTATTTGTTGCTGTCAAACAACTTACACGGTGCGCTATAACTTCAGTATGATTTCAATATCCCTTAACAGGTTGGTGAGACCACAAGGAAAATCAGGCACAATGTTACACACTCTGTTTTCTGTGGCACCAAATCACAGAGATGCCACACACGCAGGAATGTCACTCAAACACAAATGTCAATTTTAATCTCCCACCTATTTTTTTTTTTTCCCCTCAGGGAGACTTTAGAAACCAAATAAGATAAATTGTTTTTTTCAGGGACAATTTAGAAACCAAATAATAATAATAATAAAAAAAAAGCTTTCTATGGCCCAGTGCCCACTGAGTGAGAGATGGCACACACAGGAGTCAGGATAAGGAGTGGCACACAAGCCCTGAGGACAGTATTAATCTCCCACTGATGGATGTAGTGATTTTTTTTTCAGTTAGATTTTAGAACCCAAATCAAGCAAAAAAATAAATAGGCTTTCTATGGCCCACTGAGTGAGAGATGGCGCGCACAGGAGTCAGGATCAGGAGTGGCACACAAGCCCTGAGGACAGTATTAATCTCCCACTGATGGATGTAGTGTTTTTTTTTCAGGTAGATTTTAGAACCCAAATCAAGCAAAAAAATAAATAGGCTTTCTATGGCCCACTGAGTGAGAGATGGCGCGCACAGGAGTCAGGATCAGGAGTGGCACACAAGCCCTGAGGACAGTATTAATCTCCCACTGATGGATGTAGTGATTTTTTTTTCAGGTAGATTTTAGAACCCAAATCAAGCAAAAAATACATAGGCTTTCTATGGCCCACTGAGTGAGAGATGGCGCTCACAGGAGTCAGGAGTGGCACACAAGCCCTGAGGACAGTATTAATCTCCCACTGATGGATGTAGTGTTTTTTTTTTTCAGGTAGATTTTAGAACCCAAATCAAGCAAAAAAATAAATAGGCTTTCTATGGCCCACTGAGTGAGAGATGGCGCGCACAGGAGTCAGGATCAGGAGTGGCACACAAGCCCTGAGGACAGTATTAATCTCCCACTGATGGATGTAGTGTTTTTTTTTTCAGGTAGATTTTAGAACCCAAATCAAGCAAAAAAATAAATAGGTTTTCTATGGCCCACTGAGTGAGAGATGGCGCGCACAGGAGTCAGGATCAGGAGTGGCACACAAGCCCTGAGGACAGTATTAATCTCCCACTGATGGATGTAGTGATTTTTTTTTCAGGTAGATTTTAGAACCCAAATCAAGCAAAAAAATAAATAGGCTTTCTATGGCCCACTGAGTGAGAGATGGCGCTCACAGGAGTCAGGAGTGGCACACAAGCCCTGAGGACAGTATTAATCTCCCACTGATGGATGTAGTGTTTTTTTTTTCAGGTAGATTTTAGAACCCAAATCAAGCAAAAAAATAAATAGGCTTTCTATGGCCCACTGAGTGAGAGATGGCGCTCACAGGAGTCAGGATCAGGAGTGGCACACAAGCCCTGAGGACAATATTAATCTCCCACTGATTGATGTAGTGTTTTTTTTTCAGGTAGATTTTAGAACCCAAATCAAGCAAAAAAATAAATAGGCTTTCTATGGCCCACTGAGTGAGAGATGGCGCTCACAGGAGTCATGATCAGGAGTGGCACACAAGCCCTGAGGACAGCATTAATCTCCCACTGATGGATGTAGTGTTTTTTTTTTCAGGTAGATTTTAGAACCCAAATCAAGCAAAAAAATAAATAGGCTTTCTATGGCCCACTGAGTGAGAGATGGCGCTCACAGGAGTCAGGATCAGGAGTGGCACACAAGCCCTGAGGACAATATTAATCTCCCACTGATTGATGTAGTGTTTTTTTTTCAGGTAGATTTTAGAACCCAAGTCAAGCAAAAAAAATAAATAGGCTTTCTATGGCCCACTGAGTGAGAGATGGCGCTCACAGGAGTCAGGATCAGGAGTGGCACACAAGCCCTGAGGACAATATTAATCTCCCACTGATGGATGTAGTGGTTTTTTTTTCAGGTAGATTTTAGAACCCAAATCAAGCAAAAAAATAAATAGGCTTTCTATGGCCCACTGAGTGAGAGATGGCGTGCACAGGAGTCAGGATCAGGAGTGGCACACAAGCCCTGAGGACAGTATTAATCTCCCACTGATGGATGTAGTGATTTTTTTTTCAGTTAGATTTTAGAACCCAAATCAAGCAAAAAAATAAATAGGCTTTCTATGGCCCACTGTGTGAGAGATGGCGCGCACAGGAGTCAGGATCAGGAGTGGCACACAAGCCCTGAGGACAGTATTAATCTCCCACTGATGGATGTAGTGATTTTTTTTTCAGTTAGATTTTAGAACCCAAATCAAGCAAAAAAATAAATAGGCTTTCTATGGCCCACTGAGTGAGAGATGGCGCGCACAGGAGTCAGGATCAGGAGTGGCACACAAGCCCTGAGGACAGTATTAATCTCCCACTGATGGATGTAGTGTTTTTTTTTCAGGTAGATTTTAGAACCCAAATCAAGCAAAAAAATAAATAGGCTTTCTATGGCCCACTGAGTGAGAGATGGCGCGCACAGGAGTCAGGATCAGGAGTGGCACACAAGCCCTGAGGACAGTATTAATCTCCCACTGATGGATGTAGTGATTTTTTTTTCAGGTAGATTTTAGAACCCAAATCAAGCAAAAAATACATAGGCTTTCTATGGCCCACTGAGTGAGAGATGGCGCTCACAGGAGTCAGGAGTGGCACACAAGCCCTGAGGACAGTATTAATCTCCCACTGATGGATGTAGTGTTTTTTTTTTTCAGGTAGATTTTAGAACCCAAATCAAGCAAAAAAATAAATAGGCTTTCTATGGCCCACTGAGTGAGAGATGGCGCGCACAGGAGTCAGGATCAGGAGTGGCACACAAGCCCTGAGGACAGTATTAATCTCCCACTGATGGATGTAGTGTTTTTTTTTTCAGGTAGATTTTAGAACCCAAATCAAGCAAAAAAATAAATAGGTTTTCTATGGCCCACTGAGTGAGAGATGGCGCGCACAGGAGTCAGGATCAGGAGTGGCACACAAGCCCTGAGGACAGTATTAATCTCCCACTGATGGATGTAGTGATTTTTTTTTCAGGTAGATTTTAGAACCCAAATCAAGCAAAAAAATAAATAGGCTTTCTATGGCCCACTGAGTGAGAGATGGCGCTCACAGGAGTCAGGAGTGGCACACAAGCCCTGAGGACAGTATTAATCTCCCACTGATGGATGTAGTGTTTTTTTTTTCAGGTAGATTTTAGAACCCAAATCAAGCAAAAAAATAAATAGGCTTTCTATGGCCCACTGAGTGAGAGATGGCGCTCACAGGAGTCAGGATCAGGAGTGGCACACAAGCCCTGAGGACAATATTAATCTCCCACTGATTGATGTAGTGTTTTTTTTTCAGGTAGATTTTAGAACCCAAATCAAGCAAAAAAATAAATAGGCTTTCTATGGCCCACTGAGTGAGAGATGGCGCTCACAGGAGTCATGATCAGGAGTGGCACACAAGCCCTGAGGACAGCATTAATCTCCCACTGATGGATGTAGTGTTTTTTTTTTCAGGTAGATTTTAGAACCCAAATCAAGCAAAAAAATAAATAGGCTTTCTATGGCCCACTGAGTGAGAGATGGCGCTCACAGGAGTCAGGATCAGGAGTGGCACACAAGCCCTGAGGACAATATTAATCTCCCACTGATTGATGTAGTGTTTTTTTTTCAGGTAGATTTTAGAACCCAAATCAAGCAAAAAAAATAAATAGGCTTTCTATGGCCCACTGAGTGAGAGATGGCGCTCACAGGAGTCAGGATCAGGAGTGGCACACAAGCCCTGAGGACAATATTAATCTCCCACTGATGGATGTAGTGGTTTTTTTTTCAGGTAGATTTTAGAACCCAAATCAAGCAAAAAAATAAATAGGCTTTCTATGGCCCACTGAGTGAGAGATGGCGTGCACAGGAGTCAGGATCAGGAGTGGCACACAAGCCCTGAGGACAGTATTAATCTCCCACTGATGGATGTAGTGATTTTTTTTTCAGTTAGATTTTAGAACCCAAATCAAGCAAAAAAATAAATAGGCTTTCTATGGCCCACTGTGTGAGAGATGGCGCGCACAGGAGTCAGGATCAGGAGTGGCACACAAGCCCTGAGGACAGTATTAATCTCCCACTGATGGATGTAGTGTTTTTTTTTTCAGGTAGATTTTAGAACCCAAATCAAGCAAAAAAATAAATAGGCTTTCTATGGCCCACTGAGTGAGAGATGGCGCGCACAGGAGTCAGGATCAGGAGTGGCACACAAGCCCTGAGGACAGTATTAATCTCCCACTGATGGATGTAGTGATTTTTTTTTCAGGTAGATTTTAGAACCCAAATCAAGCAAAAAAATAAATAGGCTTTCTATGGCCCACTGAGTGAGAGATGGCGCTCACAGGAGTCAGGAGTGGCACACAAGCCCTGAGGACAGTATTAATCTCCCACTGATGGATGTAGTGTTTTTTTTTTCAGGTAGATTTTAGAACCCAAATCAAGCAAAAAAATAAATAGGCTTTCTATGGCCCACTGAGTGAGAGATGGCGCGCACAGGAGTCAGGATCAGGAGTGGCACACAAGCCCTGAGGACAGTATTAATCTCCCACTGATGGATGTAGTGATTTTTTTTTCAGGTAGATTTTAGAACCCAAATCAAGCAAAAAAATAAATAGGCTTTCTATGGCCCACTGAGTGAGAGATGGCGCTCACAGGAGTCAGGAGTGGCACACAAGCCCTGAGGACAGTATTAATCTCCCACTGATGGATGTAGTGTTTTTTTTTTTCAGGTAGATTTTAGAACCCAAATCAAGCAAAAAAATAAATAGGCTTTCTATGGCCCACTGAGTGAGAGATGGCGCACACAGGGATGGCACACACACGGATGGCACTGTAGCAGAAATGCAAATCTTAATCTCCCACAAAAAACAAACAAACCAGGGACTGTCCTACAATTACTATCTCCCTGCAGTAATCTCAGCCAGGTATGGCAGGCAGCAATAGGAGTGGACTGATGCACAAATTAAATAAAAAGTGTGGACAAACAAAAAAGATAGCTGTGCAGAAAGGAAGGAACAAGAGGATATGTGCTTTGAAAAAAGCAGTTGGCTTCCACAGTGGCGTACACACAGCAATACAGCTATCACGGAGCCTTCTAGGGCAGCCCAATGAGCTACAGCGCTGAGAAAAAAAAAAAAAAATGTAGCTTCCACTGTCCCTGCACACCGAAGGTGGTGTTGGACAGTGGAAATCGCTACAGCACAAGCGGTTTGGTGGTTAGTGGACCCTGCCTAACGCTATCCCTGCTTCTGACGAAGCGGTAGCAACCTCTCCCTAAGCTCAGATCAGCAGCAGTGAGATGGCGGTCGGCGGGAACGCCCCTTTATAGCCCCTGTGACGCCGCAGACAGCAAGCCAATCACTGCAATGCCCTTCTCTAAGATGGTGGGGACCAGGACCTATGTCATCACGCTGCCCACACTCTGCGTTCACCTTCATTGGCTGAGAAATGGCGCTTTTAGCGTCATTGAAACGCGACTTTGGCGCGAAAGTCGCGTACCGCATGGCCGACAAGCACAGGGGTTGGATCGGGTTTCATGAGACGCCGACTTAGCCAAAAGTCGGCAACTTTTGAAAATGATCGACCCGTTTCGCTCAACCCTACTGCTGAGAGCAGGCGCCGGAAAGCCTCCTAAGGTTGCATGTCAGATCGTTGATCTGACAGAGTGCTATGCACACTGTCAGATCAACGATCTGATGTAATACAGTGGAATAACACGCGATCAAAAAGACGCATATAAATAACCATGGTACCGCTGAAAACATCATCTTGTCCCGCAAAAAAAAGCCGCCATACAGCATAATCAGCAGAAAAATAAAAAAGTTATAGCTCTCAGAATAAAGCGATGCAAAAACAATTATTTTTTTATATAAAATAGTTTTTATTGTGTAAAAGCACCAAAACATAAAAAAATTATATAAATGAGGTATCTCTGTAATCGTACTGACCTGAAGAATAAAGCTGCTTTATCAATTTTACCACACGTGGAACGCTATAAACGCCCCCCCTAAAAGAATTTCAGGAACTGCTGGTTTTTGTTCATTCCGCCTCCCAAAAATCGGAATAAAAAGCGATCAAAAAATGTCATGTGCCCGAAAATGTTACCAATAAAAACATCAACTCGTCCCACAAAAAACAAGTTCTCACATGACTCTGTGGGCAAAAATATGGATAAATTATAGCTCTCAAAATGTGGTGATGCAAAAACTATTTTTTCCAATAAAAAGCATCTTTTAGTATGTGACGGCTGCCAATCATAAAAATCTGCCAAAAAAAACGCTATAAAAGTAAATCAAACCCCCCTTCATCACTCCCTTAGTTAGGGAAAAAATAATAAAATTTAAAAAAATGTATTTATTTCCATTTTCCCATTAGGGTTAGGGTTAGGGCTAGGGTTAGGGCTGGGGTTAGGGCTAGGGTTAGGGTTGGGGTTAGGGTTTCAGTTAGAATTGGGGGGTTTCCACTGTTTAGGCACATCAGGGGCTCTCCAAACGTGACATGGCGTCCGATCTCAATTCCAGCCAATTCTGCTTTGAACAAGTAAAACAGTGCTCCTTCCCTTCCGAGCTCTGCCGTGCGCCAAACAGTGGTTCCCCCCATATACGGGGTATCAGCGTACTCAGCACAAATTGGACAACAACTTTTGTGGTCCAATTTCTCCTGTTACCCTTGGGAAAAAAAAATGTGGGGGCTAAAATATCATTTTCGTGGAAAAAAAAATATTTTTTTATTTTCACGGCTCTGCGTTATAAACTGTAGTGAAACACTTGTTGGTTCAAAGTTCTCACAACACATCTAGATAAGTTCCTTGGGGGGTCTAATTTCCAATATGGGGTCACTTGTGGGGGGTTTCTACTGTTTAGGTACATCAGGGACTCTGCAAATGCAACATGACGCCTGCAGACCAATCCATCTAAGTCTGCATTTCAAACGGCGCTCCTTCCCTTCCGAGCTCTGCCGTGCGCCCAAACAGTGGTTCCCCCCCATATATGGGGTATCAGCGTACTCAGCACAAATTGGACAATAACTTTTGTGGTCCAATTTCTCCTGTTACCCTTGGGAAAAAAAATTGCGGGCTAAAACATCATTTTGTGGAAAGAAAAAATGATTTTTTAATTTTCACGGCGCTACATTCTAAACTTTAGTGAAACAATTGGGGGTTAAAAGTGCTCACCACAAATCTAGATAAGTTCCTTAGGGGGTCTTCTTTCCAAAATGGGGTCACTTGTGGGGGGTTTCTACTGTTTAGGCACGTCAGGGGCTCTCCAAACGCGACATGGGTTCCGATCTCAATTCCAGCCAATTTTGCATTGAAAAGTCAAACGGCGCTCCTTCCCTTCCGAGCTCTGCCATGCGCTCAAACAGTGGTTTATCCCCATATATGAAGTATCAGCGTACTCAAGACAAATTGCACAACAACCTTTGCGGTCCAATTTATCCTGTTACCCTTGGGAAAATAAAAAATTTGGGGCGAAAAGATCATTTTTTTGTGAAAATTAAAATGACATTTTTTTACGGCTATACATTGTAAACTTCTGTGAAGCACTTGGAGGTTCAAAGTGCTCACCACACATCTAGATAAGTTCCTTAGGGGGTCTACTTTCCAAAATGGTGTCACTTGTGGGGGTTTCCACTGTTTAGGCACGTCAGGGGCTCTCCAATCGGGACATGGGTTCCGATCTCAATTCCAGCAAATCTTGCATTGAAAAGTCAAATGGCGCTCCTTCCCTTCCGAGCTCTGCCATGTGCCCAAACATTGGTTTACCCCAACATCGGGGTATCGGCGTACTCAGGACAAATCGTACAACGACTTTTGTGGTCCAATTTCTCCTGTTACCCTTGGTAAGATAAAACAAATTGGATCTGAAGTAAAAATTTTGTAGAAAAAAAGTTAAATGTTCAATTTTTTTTAAACATTCCAAAAATGTCTGTGAAGCACCTGAAGGGTTAATAAAATTTTTGAATGTGGTTTTGAGTACCTTGAGGGGTGCAGTTTTTAGAATGGTGTCACTTTTGGGTATTTTCTGTCATATAGACCTCTCAAAGTCACTTCAAGTGTGAGGTGGTCCGTAAAAAAAATGGTTTTGCAAATTTTGTTGCAAAAATGAGAAATCGCTGGTCAACTTTTAACCCTTATAACTCCCTAACAAAAAAAAATTATGTTTCCAAAATTGTGCTGATGTAAAGCAGACATGTGGGAAATGTTGTTTATTAACTATATTATGTGATATGACTCTCTAATTTAAGGGCATAAAAACGGAAAATTTGAAAATTGCTAAATTTTCATAATTTTCGACAAATTTCTATTTTTTTTACAAATAAATGCAAGTCATATCGAAGACGTTTTACCACTATCATGAAGTACAATATGTCACGAGAAAACCATGTCAGAATCACCAGGATCCGTTGAAGCGTTTCAGAGTTATGACCTCATAAAGTGACAGTGGTCAGAATTGTAAATATTGGCCCTGTCACTTAGGTGAAAACAGGCTTCGGGGTGAAGGGGATTTATTTTTATGTGTGTTTTTTTATTTACTTTGGCAATGACTTTTTTTGTTATTTTTCATGTTTATTAAAATACAAAAATAGTAATCTGGCACGTTATCGCTTCCTGTAAGACTCCTCAATTTCCATTTTGCAAAAGTTATCTGGGATTACAATGACATGTAACACCTCTATACACGGCTGGCCCCAAATATTCTACTGTTCGCAATAGATGATGTCACAGCTGACCCTCTCCCCGTTCCTTAACAATGACCATTGCACAGGCACTCATTGCAAAAGAGAGTCTGAGTCTTTTCATTTCTGCTAATGTTCATGTGGATTTCCTGAAACAAGAAGGTAAAGTCAAAGAAAGCCTCAGTAGAGGTGAAAATTGCAAGATTTCTCATTTTTATTTTAAATCAATATTGGGTTATGGGGATAAAAAACATTGCCATTAGAGTACTTTTAACACAAAAACTTGATTCAAACAGTACATTTTTTTATGACATTCCCTTTAAGTGTGACCTTAAAACTCACAGTAATCTGCTTTTCCCTGATATTAGGAATATGGATAATTTGTGGCTCTAAATTTCCTGCTAAAAACAGCTCAAAGCATGGACTAGTAATTTTGTAAGGATATGTTGTACAATGTTAACATATTTTGCAAAACTGTAGGCCATCTTTGTGGGAAAATGGAAATGCTCAGCTCTGTTCAAGAACACCATTGCCCTCTAGTGTTCAAAATGCAGAATTCACTTAGTGTTGTTACAAAGCAATGATTCCAGTTATTTATGCATCTATAACAATGGTATAGAACATAGGACTGGAGTTATACTAATACAGACTGTTAAAATTCGCTTTCCACCAAACTACAAACTGCCATGTTGTCAGCGAGTATTATTAGTCAAATCATCAATCTAAAGTTCATGACTACCATTTAATTAATAGAATATTTTGTTTTTCATTTTTGTTATTTCTGTAACCAGGAACTATACAATGTTTAATACAAATACATTTATGATTCCACTTATTTACCCTTTCTTATAACAGCAGTTTCTGCAAAGTGTGTAAGGGACCCTCCGAATTGAGTGTGGTTTCCCTAGTGTAGACTCTAAAATTATGCCTTAGCAATGAGGACCCCCCCCCCCCCCTTGGGATGTTGCAGAAAGACACAGCAGTGAGTCAATATTACTCTTTTTACAGTCTTGATCAATTTACTCCTTCCTGACATAGTACATACCAGTACATCCTATGTTAGGCTACGTTCACATTTGCGGTCAGCGCCGCAGCGTCGGGCGCCGCAGCGGCGCCGCATGCGTCTGCGCCCCTATACTTTACATGGGGGCGCATGGACATGCGTTGTGCTGCGTTTTGCGCCGCATGGCCGCAAGCGTTGGACGCAAGAAACGCTTCAAGTTGCATTTTTTTTGCGTCCAACTTGCGGGCAAAAACGACGCATGCGGCGCAAAACGCAGCGTTTTAGCGTGCGTTTTGCCGCGTTTTTGTTTGCGTTGTGCGCTGCGGCGCCGACGCTGCGGCGCACAACGCAAATGTGAACATAGCCTTAAATGTGGTTGTGTTCAAGTAAAGGGATAAAACTGAAAGATGGACCTTTTTCTGCTGCCAAAAAAAACAATAGTGGTTTCCACAGATTGTGATGAAAGAGTCCAGGAAGTGAAATACAGAGTATTTTTGGCTACGTGTTTCAATCCAGGATCCGGATCGCGTTGAATATAGCATCTGATTAATTTATAACTAAACCATTAAAATACAGTGGCTTGTGAAATTATTCACCTAATTTGGATTTTTTTTGTATTTTTCTACATCACAACCTGGAATTTCACTGTTTCTTTTTAGGGTTTGCATCAGTTCATGTAAAGAACATGGGTAGAACTGTGAACATTTGGATTTCTTTTTATTGTGAAGCAAACAACAAATTGGACAAAATAACTGAAAACTTCGGTGTGCATAACTATTTACCCCTCTAAAGTCAGTACTTTGTAGAGCCTCCTTTGTGGCAAAGACAGCTGTCACATTTGATAAGTCTGTATTAGTGATGAGCGAATATACTCGTTACTCGAGATTTCTCGAGCACGCTCGGGGGTCCTCCGAGTATTTTTTGGTGCTCGGAGATTTAGTTTTTATTGCCGCAGGTGAATGATTTACATCTGTTAGGCAGAATAAGTACATGTACTCTGCTTGCTGTCTCATCTGCTGCAATAGACTCTAATGGTACAACTTCCAACCTCTGCTTGCTGTCTCATCTGCTGCAATAGACTCTAATGGTACAATTTCCCACCTCTTTTGGCTGTCTCATCTGCTGCAATAGACTCTAATGGTACAACTTCCCCCTGCTTGCTGTCTGCTGTCTGTCATCTGAAACTTTACCATCTAGAAACATATTTTAATGTGCCTGCTAATTCATTGGTATAATTCATTTGGTGCATTGTACTTAATATTCACTGTTGTGTAACCATGACTGTGTAGATCTTATCTGGTGGTAGGTGTTAAAATAGATGTTGCCAGGCTGAATGTCTTTGATCATCTAAAAAAAAACCCTGGTGTGCTGGCCCCAGCTGCCAAATTATTCCCAACCAGTTCCCACAATCCATCTCTTTTGACCCAGCAGTCTGGACTATAAATTTAGAAACATCCTTAGAGGTGCACGCATGTGGGGGTGCACGCAAGCATCCCAGAAGCAAAGCGTCACGAAGCTAAGGGTCGTGATACAGCAGTTAATCCATGGCAGTTAGTCAGGGCAGGAGTCAGGTAACCCACACTCTGCTCTCCCTTCTATCCATGTGCTTTATTCCTATCCTCATATGCTCCCTTGCAATCCACATTCACCCCCCAATCCCCCTCCATCACAACTCATATACATCAGCTCCTCTCTACTTCCCTCTCCCATGTACAGCTCCCATGCACTTCTCACCTTCCTGAAAAACCTCAGCCCATCTTGCCCAAACACACTGCACAAAAAACTTCATACAATTCCAAAAACTACTTGCTCTTTATCTTCCTACTCCTACTGATTTCAGGGGACATCTCCCCCAACCCTGGTCCACCATCCACCAACCTCGACCCCTACCCCACCTCACATCGAAACCTTAATAATCTTACTAATATTAATTGCACTCCTTCATGTCCTTCATTTAATTGTGCCCTTTGGAATCAACGGTCTATATGTAACAAGCTTCCTTTCATACACAATTACTTTCTGAAAAACTCTCTGAATCTGTTGGCCCTCACGGAAACCTGGATTCAGGATTCTGACACTGTCTCCCCTGCTGCCATTTCCCATGGTGGCTTACAATTCTCACATTCCCCGAGACCCACAAACAGACATGGTGGTGGAGTCGGCATACTCATTTCCCCATAATGCGCTTTCCAGGTCATCCCCCCAGTTCCATCACTCTCATTCCCTTCTTTTGATGTCCACACCATCAGGCTCTTTCGTCACCTCTCCCTCAGAGTAGCTGTCATATACTGGCCCCCAGGTTCACCCACCCACTTCCTGGACCATTTCTCTGCCTGGCTGCGGCACTTCATGTCCTCAGAACTCCCAACCCTTATCCTGGGAGACTTCAACATCCCCATTAACAGCCCCACTTCCACATCTGCATCCCAGCTTCTATCACTAACCACTTCTCTAGGCCTCTCACAGCTCTCAACCTCTGAAACACACAAAGATGGCAACACCTTGGACCTGGTCTTTGTCCGGCTCTGTTCAATCTCCTACCTAGATAACTCACCGCTTCCCCTCTCTGACCACAACATTCTCTCCTTCATGCTCACTAATCCTCGCTCCCCCCAGCACACTCCTACCTACCACACATTCAGAAATCTACACGCTATTAATCCTCATGCACTTTCAGACTCCATACCCTCATCATTGTCCCCAATCTCTTCTTTTTCCTGTCCTGATGTGGCTGTACATCACTTCAATGACACTCTTAGAAGCACCCTTGACCAAGTAGCTCCCCTCACCCTCAGAACCTCCAAACACAGAGTGAAACAGCCCTGGCTCACTGTCCACATTCAATCCCATCACAGAAGAAGAAGTCTTCAAGCTCCTCTCCTCTTCTCGTCCGACTACATGCACCACCGACCCCATTTTCTCACACCTCCTCCAGTCTCTCCAGTCGTCACAACTCACCTAAGGGTACGGTCACACAGTGGCATTTTCATCGCTACGACAGCACGATTCGTGACGTTCTAGCGATATAGTTACGATCTCGCAGTGTCTGACACGCAGCAGCGATCAGGGACCCTGCTGAGAATCGTACGTCGTAGCAGATCGTTTGAAACTTTCTTTCGTCGCTGGATCTCCCGCTGTCATCGCTGGATCGTTGTGTGTGACAGCGATCCAGCGATGCGTTCGCTTGTAACCAGGGTAAACATCGGGTTACTAAGCGCAGGGCCGCGCTTAGTAACCCGATGTTTACCGTGGTTACCAGCGTAAAAGTATAAAAAAAAAAAACGTACATACTCACCATCTGATCACACACCAAAAACAGGCAGAGATGCTTACCTGTCTGAATAGGCCTCAATACAAATGCACAAGCAGGGTGCAGCGGACCCAAATAAAATAGCAAATGCACAGGTGAAATACCTAATGAAACAGCCAGCCTTCAATCAGGGATTGGCCGTGTGGTACACCAATGCACTAAGATAAAAACTGTATGTGGCGTGTTCACACAAGGAATGCAAGCATCTGGCTCCAGCCTATTAATGACGCCCTATGGCAGGCTGCCCAGTGCTAAAATGCATCCTGTGTGAACAGAGGCCACAGTATACAGAACCATTTGGGCCCAACTGCACCCTGCAAAAAAAATATACGTGCAAAACAAAACATATAAATATATGTAAGGTATTGGTTGATATTCTGGCCATAATATGGAAGCTGGCAACCCACGTCAAGGGTCCTTACTTTTTGCCAGTCCTACACTAACATGAAAAACACCAAAAAAGGAACAATTCAAGAAAACACACCAAAAACAGGCAGAGATGCTTACCTGTCTGAATAGGCCTCAATACAAATGCACAAGCAGGGTGCAGCGGACCCAAATAAAATAGCAAATGCACAGGTGAAATACCTAATGAAACAGCCAGCCTTCAATCAGGGATTGGCCGTGTGGTACACCAATGCACTAAGATAAAAACTGTATGTGGCGTGTTCACACAAGGAATGCAAGCATCTGGCTCCAGCCTATTAATGACGCCCTATGGCGGGCTGCCCAGTGCTAAAATGCATCCTGTGTGAAGAGAGGCCACAGTGTACAGAACCATTTGGGCCCAACTGCACCCTGCAAAAATATATACGTGCAAAACAAAACATATAAATATATGTAAGGTATTGGTTGATATTCTGGCCATAACATGGAAGCTGGCAACCCACATCAAGGGTCCTTACTTTTTTGCGGTGACGTCACCGCTGCACTCTGCTCTCACTGTACGGCGGCACTTACAGTCAGAGCAGGAAGCAGACAGCAAGGGACCTGACGGACATCAGATGGTGAGTATGTACGGTTTTTTTTTTTTTACTTTTACGCTGGTAACCACGGTAAACATCGGGTTACTAAGCGCGGCCCTGCGCTTAGTAACCCGATGTTTACCCTGGTTACCAGCGAACCTCGGCATCGTTGGTCGCTGGAGAGCGGTCTGTGTGACAGCTCCCCAGCGACCACACAACGACTTACCAACGATCACGGCCAGGTCGTATCGCAGGTCGTGATCGTTGGTAAATCGTATAGTGAGACGGTACCCTAACTACAATCTTTAATCTCTCCCTCTCCTCTGGCATTTTCCCCTCCTCCTTCAAACACTCTATCATTACTCCATTACTAAAGAAACCCACCCTCGACCCATCCTGCACAAACAACTACAGACCGGTCTCCAGTCTCCCCTTCATCTCTAAATTCTTGGAGCGCCTGATCTACTCCCGTCTTACCTGTTATCTCTCCACTCACTCCCTCCTAGACCCTTCACAGTCCGGTTTCCGCCCCCTACATTCGACAGAAACTGCGCTCATCAAAGTGACCAATGACCTTCTGACAGCAAAATATAATGGTGACCACTCTCTTCTCATTCTTCTCGACCTTACTGCATCTTTCGACACTGTTAACCACCCTCTCCTACTCTCTAGGCTCCAGTCACTAGGCATTAAGGACATTGCTCTCTCCTGGTTCTCCTCCTATCTTTCTGACCGCTCCTTCAGTGTTCTGTTCTCTGGTTCCACTTCATCTCTTCTTCCTCTCACTGTCGGGGTACCTCAGGGCTTAGTCCTTGGCCCCCTTCTCTTCTCCCTCTATACAGCCCCAATTGGACAGACCATTAGCAGATTTGGCTTTCAGTGCCATCTTTATGCTGATGACACACAACTATACACGTCAGCCCCTGACCTTACCCCCGCTGTACTACAGAATGCCATTGACTGTCTGCAGTCTCCAACATCATGTCCACTCTCTATCTGAAACTCAACCTCTCCAAAACTGAACAACTTCTGCTCCCGCCGTCTACTAACCTCCCTAAATCTGACATTTCCCTCTCCATGGGTGGCACCATAATATCACCCCGGCAGCAGGCGCGCTGTCTGGGTGTTATGTTTGACTCCGATCTCTCCTTCACCTCCCATATACAATCTCTTGCCCGCATAAGTACATGTGGGGATACCCTAGCAACCAGGCAACCCCCACATGTACAGTCATGGACAAAAATTTTGAGAATGAGACAAATATTAATTTTTCCAAAGTCTACTGCTTCATTTTTTCTAATGGCAATTTGCATATACTCCTGAATGTCAGAGTGATCAGCTTAACAGCAATTACTGTACTTGCAAAGTCAATATTTGCCCAGAAAATGAACTTTAACCCCCAAAACACATTTCAACATCATTGCAGTCCTGCCTTAAAAGGAGCAGCTAACATCGTTTTAGTGATTGATCCATTAACACAGGTGTGGGTGTTGATGAGGACAGGGCTGGCGATCAATCAGTCATGATTAAGTAAGAATGACATCACTGGACACTTTAAAAGGAGGCTGGTGCTTGGTATCATTGTTTCTCTTCAGTTAACCATGGTTATCTCTAAAGAAACACGTGCAGCCATCATTGCACTGCACAAAAATGGCCTAACAGGGAAGAGTATCGCAGCTACAAAGATTGCAAATCAGTCAACAATCTATCGCATCATCAAGAACTTCAAGGAGAGAGCTTCCATTGTTGTCAAAAAGGCTCCAGGGCACCCAAGAAAGACCAGCAAGCTCCAGGACCGTATCTTAAAACTGTTTCAGCTGCGGGATCGGACTACCAGCAGTGCCAACCTTGCTCAGGAATGGCAGCAGGCTGGTGTGAGTGCTTCTGCACGCACTGTGAGGCGGAGACACAAGGCCTCGTTTCAAGGAGGGCAGCAAAGAAGCCACTTCTCTCCAGAAAAAACATCAGGGACCGACTGATATTCTGCAAAAGGTACAGGGAGTGGACTGCTGAGGACAGTCATTTTCTCTGATGAATCCCCTTTTCGATTGTTTGGGACATCTGGAAAACAGCTTATTCGGAGAAGAAGAGGTGAGCGCTACCACCAGTCTTGTCTCATGCCAACTGTAAAGCATCCTGAAACCATTCATGTGTGGGGTTGCTTCTCAGCCAAGGGAATCGGCTCACTCACAGTCTTGCGTAAAAACACAGCCATGAATAAAGAATGGTACCAGAATGTCCTCCAAGAGCAACTTCTCCCAACCGTCCAAGAGCAGTTTGGCGCCCAACAATGCCTTTTCCAGCATGATGGAGCACCTTGCCATAAAGCAAAGGTGATAACTAAATGGCTCAAGGAAAACATAGAGATTTTGGGTCCATGGCCTGGAAACTCCCCAGATCTTAATCCCATTGAGAACTTGTGGTCAATCATCAAGAGACGGGTGGACAAACAGAAACCAACAAATTCAGGCAAAATGAAAGCATTGATTATGCAAGAATGGACTGCTATCAGTCAGGATTTGGTCCAGAATAGGGTTGAGCGAAACGGGTCGGCAATTTTCAGAAGTCGCCGACTTTTGGCAAAGTCGGGTTTCATGAAACCCGACCCGACCCCTGTGTGGGGTCGGCCATGAAGTCTGCGATCTTCTGAATCTGGAATCGGAATTCCGATACCGATTCCCGATATGTTTAAGATATCGGGAATTGGTATCGGAATTCAGATTTAAGTGTAAAATAAAGAATTAAAATAAAAAATATCGCTATACTTATCCTCTGACGGGCCCTGGTACTAACCGGGAACCCTCCTTCCTTAGAATCAGCCTTCCAGGACCTTGCGGTGACGTCGCGTTGACGTCGCGGCTTGTGATTGGTGCGCGGCCGCCCATGTGACCGCTCGCGCGACCAATCACAAGCCGCGACGTCACCGTGACGTCACCGAAGGTCCTGGAAGGGCTGATTCTTAGGAAGGAAGGCTGCCGGAACGAAGCCGAGGGTGAGTATATTCCTATTAGGTATATACTCACTCTCGGACATGCCCTGCTTCTTTCCGGCAGCCTTCCTTCCTAAGAATCAGCCCTTCCAGGACCTTCGGTGACGTCACGGTGACGTCGCGGCTTGTGATTGGTCGCGCGAGCGGTCACATGGGCGGCCGCGCACCAATCACAAGCCGCGACGTCACCGCGACGTCACCACGACGTCACCGCAAGGTCCTGGAAGGCTGATTCTAAGGAAGGAAGGTTCCCGGTTAGTACCAGGGCCCGTCAGAGGATAAGTATAGCGATATTTTTTATTTTAATTCTTTATTTTACACTTAAATATGGATCCCAGGGCCTGAAGGAGAGTTTCCGCTCCTTCAGACCCTGGGAACCATTGGAAACCCAATGCACTGCATTGGGTTTCGAGTTTCGGCCGACCCCGACTTTTTTATAGGATCGGCCGATTTCACTCGACCCGACTTTTGAAAAAGTCGGGTTTCGTGAAACCCGACCCGATCCTATAAAAGTAAAGGTCGCTCAACCCTAGTCCAGAAGTTGATTGAGAGCATGCCAGGGAGAATTGCAGAGGTCTTGAAGAAGAAGGGTCAACACTGCAAATATTGACTTGCTGCATTAACTCATTCTAACTGTCAATATAACCTATTGGTACTCATAATATGATTGCAGTTATATTTCTGTATGTGATATAAACATCAGACAAACACTAATAAAAACCAGAGGGCAGCAGATCATGTGAAAATATAATTTTGGTGTCATTCTCAAAATTTTTGTCCATGACTGTACTTATGCTGGCTAATAGATGTAAGGCCGGTTTCACATTTGCGGTTGTGTCCGCAGCGTTTCTTCCGCAAATACCCACATGCGTTGTGTATTCCTATATTTAACATTAGGGACACATGCATCTGCGATCGGTTGCGTTTTGCCGCGTTTGACGACGCATGCGTTGTTTCGTCGTCTGCGGTTTGGCGCGGTAAACGCAACATGTAGTAATTTTAGAGGCGTCAATTTGCCGCCTAGAAACGTATGCGGTTGTTAGCGCAAGGAATGCGGCAAAAAAATGCATTACTATCTATGGGAACGCATGCGAACACATGTCTTTGCGTACGCATGCGTTTGATGTGCTTGCGTACTTCGGACTGCGCATGCCCATTAAAGTCACACCCTCCTGGAAATATCAAACGCATGCGCATAAAAAGCGCAAACACATGTAAAAACGCATGCAAACGCTGCGTTTTGTTTACCATCATGCGTAAGCTGATGCGGATAAAAAGCTCTGCATTATCAGACGTTTGCATGCATTTTTGCATGCGGTTGTGGTTGCGGGTGATACGCTGCGGATTCTAACGCAAATGTGAAAGTAGCCTAAATCATTCAGCTGCGGCAAGAAAAACTAAATCTCCGAGCACTTCAAAATACTCGGAGGACACCCGAGCGTGCTAGGGAAATCTCGAGTAACGAGTATATTCACTCATCATTAGTCTCTATGACTTTTCCACATCTTGCCACTGGGATTTTTGCCCATTCCTCAAGGCAAAGCTGCTCCAGCTAATACAAGTTATATGGTTTCCTCAGGTGAACAATAATCTTCAAGTCTGACCACAAATTCTCAATCGGATTAAGGTCTGGTCGTCACATGCCTCTCCAAAGCATTTTCATGTTTCCACTAAACCACTCGAGTGTTGTTTCAGCAGTATGCCTTGGGTCATTGTCTTGTTGGAAGGTGAACCTCTGTCCAAGTCTCAAATCACTGACAGACCAAAGCAGGCTTTTCTCAAAAATAGTCCTATATTTTGCAACATCCATCTTCTCCTTGATTTTGATCATTTTCCTTGTCGCTGTCGTGAGTGAGTTCACCAGAGTTCATCAGCTAATCAGGTCTGCTGATCTCTCTTACAGTACCACTGCTGCGTGAGAAAGTTCTCACTCAGCGGTGGTGCCGTAAGTGAGAGCACTGGGGCTCATGAACTCTGGTGACCTCTCTCATGGCAGCTCAGTGATACACTGTGGAAGCCATTACCTCCTGTCAGTGTATCACCAGCAACACGCTCTTGATGTAATTGTCCTACACATGAGATCGCCGTGGGACACTCGGGATTACATGGACTACAGTGGACAGGTGAGTATATGGTGTTAGGTGTCAAGTTCCCGCTGCTGCATAGGGGGAATCTCGAATCATGTCCGCTGCGGTCTCCCATTCTCCTCCAGCCGCAGTGGAACCTGCTCACCGGAGACGTCGGTCCCAGCGTCTGGCTCAAGCTGATACTGTGCGAATGGTTACTGCTTCCTTTCCAGGCTCTGCCTTTGTAGCCTGCACTGATCAGCAGCAAGCAGGCCTTTCTGGGACTAAGTCCTGCTTTTCCCATACTGAGCATGCCCACGGGACGACCTCCCATTGGAGGTCAGGGGTCACATGCTCAGGTCCTGTTGCGGCTCCTATTGGACCATCAGGAAGGTCCCGGAGTGCTACTTCTATAAAAGGTTCGCATGGCCGAGCTGCTAGTGTAAACTTGCTAATGTGTGTGTGGATGTATGCCTGTCGATGGATGAAAGCTCCAAATCATTCCCATCCCTAGTGTTGTTGCCTGCTCGCAAATGGTGGAAGCTACCTAGCGCCAGACAGTGCTACTCTGCACTTCCAGCACACAATTCACCATCTCTCAGCAGCGACCGCCAGTGCGGCGCCGTACGCTTAATGCAATTTCCTGATCCTGGTTAGGGTGGTTAGTGGGTCAGCTAGAGCGGCGTTGTATGCACTCTTGTGCAATAAATTATTACTTCAGCTCTATCCCCGACACCACAGTAGCGGAGTCGAGCGTAAGAGGCCTAGAAGAACTCTTTCCCCGTGTCGTAGGACAGAGTTCTGTGACTCTTTACTTGCGCTCTCTATGCGGTATCGCGGTCCTGTGATGCAACAGGGTTCGCTTCCATCATACCAGGTGAAGCTAACCCATGTGTGTATTCACATTATACCACCATCTAGTCCACCATTACCGAGCAGGTGTCCTTTCTGCACGGTGGACCCCGGACTCCGAACACACCTCATATCCTCTCTAATTATTATTTGGTGCGTTCTGCCAGTCCTAACATATGGTGGTTTATTATTTTTTAGCTTTTCTAGGAGACATGGGCATCAGGGATTGGGCGATAAGGTGAGTATATGTGTCTTTTTTATTTTACATTTTTTTCTAGGAGACAAGGGCGTCGGGGATTTGGTGTTAGGTGAGTATAATGTGTTTTTTCTTTTTATTTGAGCATGTATGTAATTATTTTACATGTTGTATAGTGATGAGCGAGTATACTCGTTGCTCGCATTTTCCGGAGTACGCTCGGGTGACCTTTGAGTATTTGTTATTGCTCGGAGATATAGTTTTCATCGCCTCAGTTGCATGATTTATGGCTTCCAGATAAGCTGAATACATGTGGGAATTTCCTAACAAACAGGCAATCCTCACATGCATTCAGCGCATCTGGAAGCCGTAAATTATTCAACTGAGGCGATGAAAACTATATCTCCGAGCAATAACAAATACTCGGAGGTCACCCGAGCGTGCTCCGGAAAATCTGAGCAACGAGTACTCGCTCATCACTAATGTTGTGTTTTTGTTTTTTTTTAAGTGTGAGCACAGGCGGCTCTTGAAGAGAGACTACATCTCCCATCAGTGGCTCTTGCCATTGCTGTTGTCAGTGACAGCAGACGTAGGCTGATGGGAGGAGTAGTCTCTCATCATCCAATGCCTGCTGACCGACAGTAAGCATTATACCGTGGGTCACCACTGCGGGTCACAGTCACAGCTGCGGGGTCATGCTCACATCTCACAGCATGACCCTGCAGCGCTCTGCCCGACAGTCTTACAGGCAGTAGTGTTACTGCTGATAAGAATCACCACGACAGTGTTTCCCATGCTGTCACACAGATGACAGTGGAGGAAACACCATAGGAAGCCGGTAAAAGCGCAAACAAAAACTCAGCAAATCCACATTTTAATGCCTGCGTTTTTGCTATGGATTTGACTGACTCAATTGAAGTCAATGTGTGGAAAATGCTATAAATCCGTACAAAATTGACATGTTGCAGAAAAAAAAGCGCGCTGCAAAAACACTAAGGAAATTTACTCATCATTTGCACAACACTTCAGGATTGTCATTAAATTAGCTTGCATAAGGTTTCCATAGCATTTTTGGCCCATTTCCATGCAGAAAAAATGCTGCGAAAATGCATCAAAAACACACTGTGTACACAGAGCCTAACAGTCTCATGCACTGCAGTACACGAGTACTGCAGTGTATGAGAACAGTGATCAAACTGAAAATTATACATGTCCCTCAGTGGGACTTAGTGAAAAAAAGTTACCGTATTTTTCGGACTATAAGACGCACCGTACTATAAGACGCACCCCAAATTTGGGGTGAAAATTGCAGAAAAAAATATTTTTTATAAGATGGGGGTCCGTCTTATTGTCCGAATTTAAGATCTCTTACCTGAGGGCTGGTGGTGGCAGAGCAGGGTCACAGGAGGCATGGTGGTGGCAGAGGTGAGGTGATGCTGAGGTGCGGTGGGCGGAACGGCGTGCACCTGAGCAGGGTCCCATCCTGCTTAGGTGGGCGACGCCATGGCCTGGTGTCCATGGGGAGGTTGCTGTGGCAGCGGCAGATGTGCGGTCACTTCCTCAGGTGGCGGCGGCCAGGGTCCCTTCCACATTTGAGGTGACGCCACAGCAGTAGTGAAGGAGAGCAGCAGAGCTGGGTGAGTCACGGTTTTCCTGGTGGCAGCAGGCTTACCGGCATTGTGGCGGCGACAGATGTTATGAACTCTATTTTTGGGCTCCCTCTAGTGGTCACAAGCGGTACTGTGTAGTGTTGTCTTTCTGCAGGTTGGCTTCATCACCTGGTTCGTTATCCTTGTTTGGTTTCCTATTTAACTCACCTGGATACTCAGTTCCTTGCCTGCTATCAATGTATTCAGTGCTCTTCAGATTCCTGGTGACTACCTTGCTCCCAGTCTCTCCAAGACAAGTTTTTGTTTGTTCAGTTTCTGATTATCAGCGTTCATCATGTTTTTTGTCCAGCTTGTTAAAATGTGATTTCTTACTTGCTGGTTGCTCTAAGGGACTGAGTTTCTCCCCTCACACCGTTATTTGGTGTGGGGGTTCTTGAAATCTCAGTGTGGATATTTTGTAAGGGTTTTTTACTGACCGCATAGACCCCTTTTCTATTTTCTGCTATCTAGAATTAGTGGGCCTCGTTTGCTGAATCTTACTTTCACCCCTGTGTATGTGCCTTCCTCTTACCTCACCATTATTATCTGTTGGGGGCTTCTATATCTTTTGGGGATTATTTCTCTGGAGGCAAGAGAGGTCTTTCTTTCTCTCTAGGGGTAGTTAGTTCCTCAGGCTGGCTCGAGACGTCTAGGATTTTAGACATGTTCACCGGCTGCCTCTAGTGTGGATGGATAGGTTCAGTTTTGCGGTCAGTCCAGTTTTCCACCTCCCTAGAGCTTGTCCTATGTTTAGTCACCTTGCTGGAGTAATTTGTGATCCTCAACCACTAAGGATCATAACAGTATAGCAGGCCCAAAAGTGTTTTTTGCATCGCAGAAGTGGGATTAAAAGAAGACCTGAGTACATTTTTTTTTTTTGTGCTGCAGTCTGTCTAGCTTCTTTCATCCCCTTGAACTCTGAGTGGTTTTGAGCTCAGCTGCAGACATGGATGTTCAGACTCTGACTTATAGTGTGGATCATCTTGCTGCACGGGTGCAAAGTATTCAGGATTTTGTTATTCATAGCCCTATGTCAGAACCAAAGATACCCATTCCTGAGTTGTTTTCTGGAGATAGATCTAGGTTTCAGAATTTTAAGAATAATTGTAAGTTATTTCTATCTCTGATATATTTAGAGCAGGAGGGGCGCACTCCATATAATAGGGCGGTGCTCAGAGGAAAAAGAAACTAAATATATATTTTTATACAACCTCTGGCACTCAAAAACAGACAAATGTTTATGTTTGAAAAAGTGGATTTATTCACTACCGGTCTTAATAAACAGATTATTTCCAACGTTTCGGCTAATTTAAAGCCTTTTTCACGGAAGTCTATGATAAACAATAAACAACATATAATCATACATTAAATGATATAGTATACAGGACAATTCATCTCATTATCTGTGTATCTAATCAGGTCATACCACATGATAGTGAAAAATCCTAAGGAAAAAAATCACCAGAAATAAGTGAGTAGATAAAGGAATATGAGAGAGATATATGGGTGAACCCAGCAGCAATAAACCATATGGACATCATGGAGGCTTCAGATAACAAGAAAAAAAGAAAAAGAAACAGAAACAAAAGAGCCACGTGCAGTCAGTGAGTAGCTATAACCTATGAAAAAACGCCAGGGTAAATACCATACACTGTAGTTCACAAAATACCTGAATCCTGGATAAGTGAACAGGCAGTCTAAGGGGAATCAGCCAATCCTATTTACAACAAACCAGAACATCGCTCTAATACCAGGGGGACTGAGTGGCAGTAGAAGATACAAGATAGAAGTATAAATACCTTAATGCATGTCCGTCCTCAGGAGACCGGTGTGTGTGTGAGCCAGGAGTGAAAGAGGTGCCGTAAAGTGGATATAAATGCAGTGAACGCTGATACGTCACTTCCAGTCATAGCAAGTGCTATGTATGAAGTAAATGTGAAAGTGAAAGCTAGCACATGCGCAGAAGATAGCAGGGGGAACTGCTGTAGGTACAACATGATTCAATGAATTTACTACAGATAATTAATCAGCCTTGTGACAGGCGCCCCCTAGTGTAGTGAGCGGTAACTAACCAGAATAATCTGTAAGAAAAAGTGATGTCTGGGGAATACCAGAGTACGGTACTAACAAACATAAGCTGAATAAATAATACTAAAGCACAGTAAATCTGACTTATATACTAAGAACCCACCTGGTCCAAAGGAGAAGAAAAAAAAGGGGGAAACGACACCCATAAACCAGTGTACTGGAAGACCCAGGCTAGAGAAATGCGAAAAGAAAGAAAATAGAGAAAATCTATTAAGGAAACCAATCAGACTGAAGAAAAAGGAAGGGAACGACATCAAAATATTGTTATAATATAATCCTTATCAACAATGATTATACACATATTATATATAGCAACATATAGTATAGAAAACGTGTTCTCAAGTAAGGAAACAGATCAAGTTGAATAATATTCGAATCAAGAAGGCATCTAGAAAAAAATAGAAACATGATTATACTATGATACAACACAAGAATAAATCTAAAGCTGAATTTCAGTAGGGAAGTACCTCATACTCCCTATTCATACCCAGGGGATGGAGAGTTTGGAGTGTGAAAATCCAAAAGGATTCTCTTTCTTTCAGTTTCGCGACTCTATTGCCACCCCGTCTCAGTGGAGGGATACTCTCAAGAACTTGAAACCTCAATTGAGATATCGAGTGTCCTACTGATATAAAGTGTGCGGGAATCGGTAGTAATGTACGACCACATCGAATAGTAGACTTATGTTTAGAGATGCGGTCTCGGATATGTTGGGTAGTCTCTCCAACATATCCTTTGTTCCTTTGTGAGAATCTGAAGTTTTACCCAGGAGGGTTCCCTGGATATGGAACGAGCGCCCAAATGAGTGAGTGCTGTCAGCCATCCTTATACTTCTATTGCCACCCCGTCTCAGTGGAGGGATACTCTCAAGAACTTGAAACCTCAATTGAGATATCGAGTGTCCTACTGATATAAAGTGTGCGGGAATCGGTAGTAATGTACGACCACATCGAATAGTAGACTTATGTTTAGAGATGCGGTCTCGGATATGTTGGGTAGTCTCTCCAACATATCCGAGACCGCAAGGACATTTGATCAAGTAAACGACATGAGTAGAGTCGCATGTAAAAAAACCTTTTATGGGAAATAATTTTCCTGATCGTGGATGTGAGAAGGTTTCTCCTTTGGTAACGTTGGAACACTGTGAACAATGTAGACACGGAAATGTACCCCTTCTCTGTGTCATAAGTGTGGCTTGCCTCAAATCCCTCCTATCACTGCCCACATCTGCTTTCACTAAAATGTTCCTAATATTTTGTGGCTTCTTATAACATAATAGGGGTGGTATCCTAAATTCAGAGATAGTGGGATAGGCTTTATGAAGTAATGGCCAATGTTCCAAAATGGGGCCTTTCAAAAAATTCGTGTAAGGGTGATAGGTGGTTACACAGGCCACTCTCTTCGTCTTTTGGGGACGTATATCCGGTTGATCCGTGGCTCTATTAAGAACCGAGGGGGGGTAACCCCGTGCCCTAAATTTTGTTTGCATCTCATGAATACGTTGTTGCAACACATCAGGTCTGGTGACAATGCGTCTAATGCGTTCAATTTGTGACTTTGGTAAAGATCTCTTTACATGACTTGGGTGACAACTTGAAAACTCCAATAGACTATTTCTATCAGTGGTTTTTATATATAAATCAATGTCTAGTGTCCCATCCTCCTTCAAACTCACTTGTGTATCCAAAAAACTCACTTTCTGGGGATCTTTCACCATAGTAAATGTCAACTTGGGTATCAAACAATTTAGATCCTGAAAGAATTGTGTAAGGGATGACTCGTCGCCCCTCCATATCAAGAAAACATCATCTATAAATCTTTTCCAACATACTACGTGTTCAATATATAAATGATGGATGTAAACAAATTTTTCTTCAAAAAATGCCATAAAGATGTTTGCATATGGAGGCGCGACATTCGACCCCATAGCGGTCCCGACCTTCTGGAGAAAAAACTGATCGGCAAACATAAAAAAATTCTTGGATAAAACCAGATCTAACATAGTCAAACAAAATTCCTTTTGTCTCACAGAAAAGTCGGTATATGTATCCAGAAACCATTGAATAGCATGTAGACCTCTAGTGTGATCAATACTAGTGTACAAATTATTCACGTCCATGGTGACGAGTAAACATCCCTGAGGTAAGGTACCCATTGACTTAAGATACTGCAAAAAGTCAGTAGTGTCTTTAATAAAGGAGGCAATGTGTGTCAATAGAGGGGTTAGAATTTTTTCAATTGTTCTAGCTATTGGTGACAATAAAGAGTCAGTGGACGCTACAATAGGTCTTCCTGGAGGACGTGTTAAATGTTTGTGAATTTTCGGTAACACATAGAAAACCGGAATTACCGGATGCATATTATACATAAATTCACCAAGTTTAGAGTCAATGACGTTTTGTTCCTTGTACAGTTTAATCAACTGTTGGATCTGTCGGGAGATCTCTGAAGTAGGATCTCTATCCACAGGTAAATAGGTCATGTGATCATTCAAATGTTGAAAAACCATAGTATTATAGTACGAAGTGTCCATAACAACAATCGCACCCCCCTTGTCAGCCGGTTTAATGGTGATAGACTTATTGTTCTTCAGACTGTCCAAGGCTCTCTTTTCAAGGGGGGTGCAATTTCTCTTAATGGGAATAAGACCCTGACCAATTAGAGTACATTTATTCTGAATGTCCTGTGTTACCAGCGAGATGTATGTCTCCACCGGGTGGTTTGATTTAGGCGGATTATAGTTACTGGGTACAGACAAATTAAGATCACTGAGACTGAATGCACTTTGTGTTATATCAGAGGTAAAATTCGAACTGCGGTCACTGGTTTCAGCCGTAGAAAAATGTACTTTCAATCTAAGATTTCTGAAGAAACGTTGAAGTTCCTGATAAAGTTGGAACTCATTGAATGATGGAGTGGGACAGAAGGAAAGTCCCTTTTGTAGAACAGTTAGTTCAGATGGTGAAAGATTGTATGAGGAGATGTTATAGACCAATTGGTCCCTACCTGAGACCGAGTTCTGATTCTGGAGTTGACGTCGACGGGTTCCGGAGCCCCTCCTCGTCGGCCTCTGTTGGACCGACCTCGCCTTTGCTCTAAAAAAGGAAAGGTATCACGAGGGTTAGAGTCATTATCGGAGCTGGAGGAGGCAGTGGAATATCCACGTCTAAATTGTCGACGATCCCTCTGGGTGTTGTTATCACGCCATCTGTATACAGTTTTGCGATGGTAGTCTTCTGTATCTCGTAAAAACTTAAACGTTTCCTGTCCTGTAGTTGATTTCTGAAGTCCTCAATAGTTTTCTCAATTTTTTGTTTCATACCATCAAATTTCTCAGTAGAAAGTGTATCACGCAGTTGTTGGTGAGTAACCTCCAATTGCTTCTCTATCTCAGAAATCTCTTTCTGAAGATATTCTATGGTTAAAATCATAATATCCATGGAGCATTTATTGAGAATACCTTCAAACTTAGAACAAAAATCTGGTTTCTCTGAAAATAGGGTCGGGCGTAGAGAAACGCGTAATCCCCGAGGTATGCGCTTCACCTTATGATATTCTGCCAAAGTCACATAGTGTAATTCAAGTGCTGTTTTCTTCTTGAGTTCACGTTCCCAATCTCTAGTGCGAATCTCTTCAACCGGAGTGTGTAAAAACTCCCCAGGAATATTAACACGAGAAATAATTTCATCCGCCTCCACTTGGCCATATGAAAGTGTGCTAAATGCCATTATAGAAAAAATTCCAAGGTGCTGCCCTCTCAAAAAATCACAATATATTTAGAGCAGGAGGGGCGCACTCCATATAATAGGGCGGTGCTCAGAGGAAAAAGAAACTAAATATATATTTTTATACAACCTCTGGCACTCAAAAACAGACAAATGTTTATGTTTGAAAAAGTGGATTTATTCACTACCGGTCTTAATAAACAGATTATTTCCAACGTTTCGGCTAATTTAAAGCCTTTTTCACGGAAGTCTATGATAAACAATAAACAACATATAATCATACATTAAATGATATAGTATACAGGACAATTCATCTCATTATCTGTGTATCTAATCAGGTCATACCACATGATAGTGAAAAATCCTAAGGAAAAAAATCACCAGAAATAAGTGAGTAGATAAAGGAATATGAGAGAGATATATGGGTGAACCCAGCAGCAATAAACCATATGGACATCATGGAGGCTTCAGATAACAAGAAAAAAAGAAAAAGAAACAGAAACAAAAGAGCCACGTGCAGTCAGTGAGTAGCTATAACCTATGAAAAAACGCCAGGGTAAATACCATACACTGTAGTTCACAAAATACCTGAATCCTGGATAAGTGAACAGGCAGTCTAAGGGGAATCAGCCAATCCTATTTACAACAAACCAGAACATCGCTCTAATACCAGGGGGACTGAGTGGCAGTAGAAGATACAAGATAGAAGTATAAATACCTTAATGCATGTCCGTCCTCAGGAGACCGGTGTGTGTGTGAGCCAGGAGTGAAAGAGGTGCCGTAAAGTGGATATAAATGCAGTGAACGCTGATACGTCACTTCCAGTCATAGCAAGTGCTATGTATGAAGTAAATGTGAAAGTGAAAGCTAGCACATGCGCACAGCGTCGGACTGGGGTGTCTGGGGCCCACCAGAGGAATGGACTCTAGGGGCCCACCCTACAGCTATATGCAAATATCTGTCATTATAGTGGAGCATCGGCTGTAAAACACCGGCGGCTGCTGCACATCTACCGTGTGCCCCAATAACTGGGATGTATAATTACGGTAGTTTACATTAATGTGGTTCTAGGTAAAACAAGTTATCACTGATCCATGGGCTCCACAGGATAGGTGATCGCTTAGATCCGACCATTAGAAACTGGGGAAGTTTTATCCCTGACAGGACACTTTTATCACTATTTTAAAATGCAGCGGCAGGTGGGATTTCTGACCGCAGCTCCATTCATTCTCTTTGGGGCTTCCAGAAAAAAACAAGTGCAGCCACTGAGGGAATGAATGGATCAGTGATCTAGTCGGACATGCCACTCCAGTCTAATGGGGATGAAAAGTTCCACATTTTGCTGAGTGGATCCAAGCAGTCAGACCCCCACCAATCAATATGTTATCACTTATCCTGTGGAGAGGTGATTACTTTTTTCAACAGGAAACCCCTGTAAGTGCATCTCCGCCGCTGTGTACAAAGCATTAAAACTCTAATGGAAATAAAGAATCTTCTCCTAATTAATATCAGAGAGAACAAATGACTGCCATACACAACACAATCCACTATACCAAGACCAATAATACCACATACAGGAAGAAATACCACCACACCATGACCAGACCACATAGTGACCGAATAATACTACATACAAGGGACAAATACCACCGCACCGTGTCAACACCACATATTACCACCACTTGGTGACCAAATAGCACATACAAGGGACAAATACCACAACACCATTTCCAGACCACATATTACCACCACATAGTGACTGAATACTACAATACTGATCAGAAATAAAAAAAACAAAAAAAAACCACAATACTATCACCATAAGGCTGCTGTCACACTAGCAGTATTTGGTCAGTATTTTACATCAGTATTTGTAAGCCAAAACCAGGAGTGGAACAATTTGAGGAAAAGTATAATAGAAACATGTGCACCACTTCTGCATTTATCACCCACTCCTGGTTTTGGCTTACAAATACTGATTTCCACATATAGTGGGATCTATGCAATAAAGCGATCTCCACTATGGTACTAATATAAAATAAATTTTATTGAACATAATGTTAAAAACACAAATAGGATAAAATTACTACATGTAAGAAAGGTACACAATCCAATAAAAGGGACTATACTGCCATGGGAGATTGCAAGATGGCTCAGGCTGAATGCAGTATATATACAATGAGAAATACCTATGCTATGATATGAGAGTCCATGGATGGAAAGCTGCCTCTATCAGCGATACCTAGCTTAATAATATGGTGTCCTAAATCAGACCCCTCAAAAATACATGGCATATGCTAGAGGTAGTAAAAGGATATTACCTTACTGTTCGCCTGCTGCAATGACCCCGGCGTCCCTCTAGCATATGCCATATATTTTTGAGGGGTCTGATTTAGGACACCATATTATTAAGCTAGGTATCGTTGATAGAGGCAGCTTTCCATCCATGGACTCTCATATCATAGCATAGGTATTTCTCATTGTATATATACTGCATTCAGCCTGAGCCATCTTGCAATCTCCCATGGCAGTATAGTCCCTTTTATTGGATTGTGTACCTTTCTTACATGTAGTAATTTTATCCTATTTGTGTTTTTAACATTATGTTCAATAAAATTTATTTTATATTAGTACCATAGTGGAGATCGCTTTATTGCATAGATCCCACTATATGTGGAAGTTTTGCTGGGTGGTACATATACCCTTCGTTTTGAAGGGATTTGTCTTTGTAAAAACATAGAGCAATTACGTGTGATTACAAATACTGATGTAAAATACTGACCAAATACTGAATGTGTGACGGCAGCCTAAGTGACATTATACACAGGAGATCTGTACTTAGTATGCAGTGTCTGTGTAGAGGTAATACAGAGATCACTGGTGGTATTATACACAGGAGCTCTGTATATAGTGTATAGGTAATACAGTGATCACTGGTGACATTATACACAGGAGCTCTGTATATAGTATACAGTGTATAGTGTCAGTGTATAGGTAACACTGACTCACCAGTGACGTCTCTAGGTGAAGTCCTTCATCTTTCATCCAGCACAGACCGCCATCATTTCTTCCAGCCAGGACTCATTTCTGCAGGAAATAACACAGTTATCTCGAGCTCCACTTGCAGAACACATTACTTAATTTTTCACAACTTCTGCATTACACCACATGAAGAAAAAGAGGCGACATAGTGTCACTCTACACAGTAACAGGACCGCCCCCCCAATTAAAACAGTATACTCAAAAAATAAAATAAATACATCACTGCAGTAATAATATCCCTTAATTAGCCCCTATGGTAATAATATTCCCCACCCTGGCCCCGTTTATCTCATTCCTGGCTCCAGCCATATGTTCTCGCATCCTGCCCTCATGAGTATCCATTCTACCCCATATGATCTCCCCATCCTGCCCCATCTGTCTCCATCGTATCCATCCTGCCCCATGATCCAATCCTGCCCCATGTCTTTCATTCTGCCCCGTGTCTCCAATCATGCCCTGTATCTACATTCTGCCCATGCCTCCAGTCCTGCCCTCAGTGTGTCCAGCAATCTACCCCAGTGTGTCCAGCATATTACCCCCAGTGTGTCCAGCAACCTGCCCCAGTATGTCCAGCATATTGCCCCAGTGTCCAGCAATCTGCCCCAGTGTGTCCAGCATTGCCTCCAGACAGTGTATCCAGCAATCTGCCCCAGTATGTCCGGCAATCTGCCCCAGTGTCCAGCAATCTGTCCCAGTATGTCCAGCATTGCCCCCAGACAGTGTGTCCAGGAATCTGCCCCAGTATGTCTGGCAATCTGCCCCAGTGTGTCCGGCAATCTGCCCCAGTGTGTCCGGCAATCTGCCCCAGTGTGTCCAGCATATTACCCCCGTGTGTCCAACAATCTGCCCCCAGTCTGTCCAGCGTTCTGCCCCCAGTCTGTCCAGCGTTCTGCCCCCAGTCTGTCCAGCGTTCTGCCCCCAGTCTGTCCAGCGTTCTGCCCCCAGTCTGTCCAGCGTTCTGCCCCCAGTCTGTCCAGCGTTCTGCCCCCAGTCTGTCCAGGGTTCTGCCCCCAGTCTGTCCAGCGTTCTGCCCCCAGTCTGTCCAGCGTTCTGCCCCCAGTCTGTCCAGCGTTCTGCCCCCAGTCTGTCCAGCGTTCTGTCCCAGTGTGTCTCCAGCAATCTGCCCCCAGTGGGTGTCCAGCATTCTGCCCCCCCCCCCCCTCCAGTGTCCCCCACTGCTCCGGGGGCCGCTCTGGGGGCCCCCCGGCCGCCACCCTCCCACCCTCCTTGAAGACGATACTCACCCTGCTGCCTGCTCCAGCGATGGTCTCGGCGTCTGCTCTGCACTGCATCTTCTTCCTGCTTGTGCTTGTGCGGTCATGTGATACTGATTAAAGTCATGAATATGCGCATATTCATGGCCTTAATGAAGCGGTACCACGTGACCGCACAAGCAGGAAGAAGATGCAGTGCAGAGCAGACGCCGAGACCATCGCTGGAGCAGGGTGAGTATCGTCTTCAAGGAGGGTGGGTGGGGGGCGGCCAGGGGGGCCCCCGGAGCAGTGGGGGCCCCTGGAGCAGTGGGGGCCCTGCCAGCAGGTGTCAGTGCCTGGGCCCACCGGGGGATCCACCGATTCCCCGGTGGGCCAGTCCGAGCCTGCATGCGCAGAAGATAGCAGGGGGAACTGCTGTAGGTACAACATGATTCAATGAATTTACTACAGATAATTAATCAGCCTTGTGACAGGCGCCCCCTAGTGTAGTGAGCGGTAACTAACCAGAATAATCTGTAAGAAAAAGTGATGTCTGGGGAATACCAGAGTACGGTACTAACAAACATAAGCTGAATAAATAATACTAAAGCACAATAAATCTGACTTATATACTAAGAACCCACCTGGTCCAAAGGAGAAGAAAAAAAAGGGGGAAACGACACCCATAAACCAGTGTACTGGAAGACCCAGGCTAGAGAAATGCGAAAAGAAAGAAAATAGAGAAAATCTATTAAGGAAACCAATCAGACTGAAGAAAAAGGAAGGGAACGACATCAAAATATTGTTATAATATAATCCTTATCAACAATGATTATACACATATTATATATAGCAACATATAGTATAGAAAACGTGTTCTCAAGTAAGGAAACAGATCAAGTTGAATAATATTCGAATCAAGAAGGCATCTAGAAAAAAATAGAAACATGATTATACTATGATACAACACAAGAATAAATCTAAAGCTGAATTTCAGTAGGGAAGTACCTCATACTCCCTATTCATACCCAGGGGATGGAGAGTTTGGAGTGTGAAAATCCAAAAGGATTCTCTTTCTTTCAGTTTCGCGACTCTATTGCCACCCCGTCTCAGTGGAGGGATACTCTCAAGAACTTGAAACCTCAATTGAGATATCGAGTGTCCTACTGATATAAAGTGTGCGGGAATCGGTAGTAATGTACGACCACATCGAATAGTAGACTTATGTTTAGAGATGCGGTCTCGGATATGTTGGGTAGTCTCTCCAACATATCCGAGACCGCAAGGACATTTGATCAAGTAAACGACATGAGTAGAGTCGCATGTAAAAAAACCTTTTATGGGAAATAATTTTCCTGATCGTGGATGTGAGAAGGTTTCTCCTTTGGTAACGTTGGAACACTGTGAACAATGTAGACACGGAAATGTACCCCTTCTCTGTGTCATAAGTGTGGCTTGCCTCAAATCCCTCCTATCACTGCCCACATCTGCTTTCACTAAAATGTTCCTAATATTTTGTGGCTTCTTATAACATAATAGGGGTGGTATCCTAAATTCAGAGATAGTGGGATAGGCTTTATGAAGTAATGGCCAATGTTCCAAAATGGGGCCTTTCAAAAAATTCGTGTAAGGGTGATAGGTGGTTACACAGGCCACTCTCTTCGTCTTTTGGGGACGTATATCCGGTTGATCCGTGGCTCTATTAAGAACCGAGGGGGGGTAACCCCGTGCCCTAAATTTTGTTTGCATCTCATGAATACGTTGTTGCAACACATCAGGTCTGGTGACAATGCGTCTAATGCGTTCAATTTGTGACTTTGGTAAAGATCTCTTTACATGACTTGGGTGACAACTTGAAAACTCCAATAGACTATTTCTATCAGTGGTTTTTATATATAAATCAATGTCTAGTGTCCCATCCTCCTTCAAACTCACTAGTGTATCCAAAAAACTCACTTTCTGGGGATCTTTCACCATAGTAAATGTCAACTTGGGTATCAAACAATTTAGATCCTGAAAGAATTGTGTAAGGGATGACTCGTCGCCCCTCCATATCAAGAAAACATCATCTATAAATCTTTTCCAACATACTACGTGTTCAATATATAAATGATGGATGTAAACAAATTTTTCTTCAAAAAATGCCATAAAGATGTTTGCATATGGAGGCGCGACATTCGACCCCATAGCGGTCTCGACCTTCTGGAGAAAAAACTGATCGGCAAACATAAAAAAATTCTTGGATAAAACCAGATCTAACATAGTCAAACAAAATTCCTTTTGTCTCACAGAAAAGTCGGTATATGTATCCAGAAACCATTGAATAGCATGTAGACCTCTAGTGTGATCAATACTAGTGTACAAATTATTCACGTCCATGGTGACGAGTAAACATCCCTGAGGTAAGGTACCCATTGACTTAAGATACTGCAAAAAGTCAGTAGTGTCTTTAATAAAGGAGGCAATGTGTGTCAATAGAGGGGTTAGAATTTTTTCAATTGTTCTAGCTATTGGTGACAATAAAGAGTCAGTGGACGCTACAATAGGTCTTCCTGGAGGACGTGTTAAATGTTTGTGAATTTTCGGTAACACATAGAAAACCGGAATTACCGGATGCATATTATACATAAATTCACCAAGTTTAGAGTCAATGACGTTTTGTTCCTTGTACAGTTTAATCAACTGTTGGATCTGTCGGGAGATCTCTGAAGTAGGATCTCTATCCACAGGTAAATAGGTCATGTGATCATTCAAATGTTGAAAAACCATAGTATTATAGTACGAAGTGTCCATAACAACAATCGCACCCCCCTTGTCAGCCGGTTTAATGGTGATAGACTTATTGTTCTTCAGACTGTCCAAGGCTCTCTTTTCAAGGGGGGTGCAATTTCTCTTAATGGGAATAAGACCCTGACCAATTAGAGTACATTTATTCTGAATGTCCTGTGTTACCAGCGAGATGTATGTCTCCACCGGGTGGTTTGATTTAGGCGGATTATAGTTACTGGGTACAGACAAATTAAGATCACTGAGACTGAATGCACTTTGTGTTATATCAGAGGTAAAATTCGAACTGCGGTCACTGGTTTCAGCCGTAGAAAAATGTACTTTCAATCTAAGATTTCTGAAGAAACGTTGAAGTTCCTGATAAAGTTGGAACTCATTGAATGATGGAGTGGGACAGAAGGAAAGTCCCTTTTGTAGAACAGTTAGTTCAGATGGTGAAAGATTGTATGAGGAGATGTTATAGACCAATTGGTCCCTACCTGAGACCGAGTTCTGATTCTGGAGTTGACGTCGACGGGTTCCGGAGCCCCTCCTCGTCGGCCTCTGTTGGACCGACCTCGCCTTTGCTCTAAAAAAGGAAAGGTATCACGAGGGTTAGAGTCATTATCGGAGCTGGAGGAGGCAGTGGAATATCCACGTCTAAATTGTCGACGATCCCTCTGGGTGTTGTTATCACGCCATCTGTATACAGTTTTGCGATGGTAGTCTTCTGTATCTCGTAAAAACTTAAACGTTTCCTGTCCTGTAGTTGATTTCTGAAGTCCTCAATAGTTTTCTCAATTTTTTGTTTCATACCATCAAATTTCTCAGTAGAAAGTGTATCACGCAGTTGTTGGTGAGTAACCTCCAATTGCTTCTCTATCTCAGAAATCTCTTTCTGAAGATATTCTATGGTTAAAATCATAATATCCATGGAGCATTTATTGAGAATACCTTCAAACTTAGAACAAAAATCTGGTTTCTCTGAAAATAGGGTCGGGCGTAGAGAAACGCGTAATCCCCGAGGTATGCGCTTCACCTTATGATATTCTGCCAAAGTCACATAGTGTAATTCAAGTGCTGTTTTCTTCTTGAGTTCACGTTCCCAATCTCTAGTGCGAATCTCTTCAACCGGAGTGTGTAAAAACTCCCCAGGAATATTAACACGAGAAATAATTTCATCCGCCTCCACTTGGCCATATGAAAGTGTGCTAAATGCCATTATAGAAAAAATTCCAAGGTGCTGCCCTCTCAAAAAATCACAATATATTTAGAGCAGGAGGGGCGCACTCCATATAATAGGGCGGTGCTCAGAGGAAAAAGAAACTAAATATATATTTTTATACAACCTCTGGCACTCAAAAACAGACAAATGTTTATGTTTGAAAAAGTGGATTTATTCACTACCGGTCTTAATAAACAGATTATTTCCAACGTTTCGGCTAATTTAAAGCCTTTTTCACGGAAGTCTATGATAAACAATAAACAACATATAATCATACATTAAATGATATAGTATACAGGACAATTCATCTCATTATCTGTGTATCTAATCAGGTCATACCACATGATAGTGAAAAATCCTAAGGAAAAAAATCACCAGAAATAAGTGAGTAGATAAAGGAATATGAGAGAGATATATGGGTGAACCCAGCAGCAATAAACCATATGGACATCATGGAGGCTTCAGATAACAAGAAAAAAAGAAAAAGAAACAGAAACAAAAGAGCCACGTGCAGTCAGTGAGTAGCTATAACCTATGAAAAAACGCCAGGGTAAATACCATACACTGTAGTTCACAAAATACCTGAATCCTGGATAAGTGAACAGGCAGTCTAAGGGGAATCAGCCAATCCTATTTACAACAAACCAGAACATCGCTCTAATACCAGGGGGACTGAGTGGCAGTAGAAGATACAAGGTAGAAGTATAAATACCTTAATGCATGTCCGTCCTCAGGAGACCGGTGTGTGTGTGAGCCAGGAGTGAAAGAGGTGCCGTAAAGTGGATATAAATGCAGTGAACGCTGATACGTCACTTCCAGTCATAGCAAGTGCTATGTATGAAGTAAATGTGAAAGTGAAAGCTAGCACATGCGCAGAAGATAGCAGGGGGAACTGCTGTAGGTACAACATGATTCAATGAATTTACTACAGATAATTAATCAGCCTTGTGACAGGCGCCCCCTAGTGTAGTGAGCGGTAACTAACCAGAATAATCTGTAAGAAAAAGTGATGTCTGGGGAATACCAGAGTACGGTACTAACAAACATAAGCTGAATAAATAATACTAAAGCACAATAAATCTGACTTATATACTAAGAACCCACCTGGTCCAAAGGAGAAGAAAAAAAAGGGGGAAACGACACCCATAAACCAGTGTACTGGAAGACCCAGGCTAGAGAAATGCGAAAAGAAAGAAAATAGAGAAAATCTATTAAGGAAACCAATCAGACTGAAGAAAAAGGAAGGGAACGACATCAAAATATTGTTATAATATAATCCTTATCAACAATGATTATACACATATTATATATAGCAACATATAGTATAGAAAACGTGTTCTCAAGTAAGGAAACAGATCAAGTTGAATAATATTCGAATCAAGAAGGCATCTAGAAAAAAATAGAAACATGATTATACTATGATACAACACAAGAATAAATCTAAAGCTGAATTTCAGTAGGGAAGTACCTCATACTCCCTATTCATACCCAGGGGATGGAGAGTTTGGAGTGTGAAAATCCAAAAGGATTCTCTTTCTTTCAGTTTCGCGACTCTATTGCCACCCCGTCTCAGTGGAGGGATACTCTCAAGAACTTGAAACCTCAATTGAGATATCGAGTGTCCTACTGATATAAAGTGTGCGGGAATCGGTAGTAATGTACGACCACATCGAATAGTAGACTTATGTTTAGAGATGCGGTCTCGGATATGTTGGGTAGTCTCTCCAACATATCCGAGACCGCAAGGACATTTGATCAAGTAAACGACATGAGTAGAGTCGCATGTAAAAAAACCTTTTATGGGAAATAATTTTCCTGATCGTGGATGTGAGAAGGTTTCTCCTTTGGTAACGTTGGAACACTGTGAACAATGTAGACACGGAAATGTACCCCTTCTCTGTGTCATAAGTGTGGCTTGCCTCAAATCCCTCCTATCACTGCCCACATCTGCTTTCACTAAAATGTTCCTAATATTTTGTGGCTTCTTATAACATAATAGGGGTGGTATCCTAAATTCAGAGATAGTGGGATAGGCTTTATGAAGTAATGGCCAATGTTCCAAAATGGGGCCTTTCAAAAAATTCGTGTAAGGGTGATAGGTGGTTACACAGGCCACTCTCTTCGTCTTTTGGGGACGTATATCCGGTTGATCCGTGGCTCTATTAAGAACCGAGGGGGGGTAACCCCGTGCCCTAAATTTTGTTTGCATCTCATGAATACGTTGTTGCAACACATCAGGTCTGGTGACAATGCGTCTAATGCGTTCAATTTGTGACTTTGGTAAAGATCTCTTTACATGACTTGGGTGACAACTTGAAAACTCCAATAGACTATTTCTATCAGTGGTTTTTATATATAAATCAATGTCTAGTGTCCCATCCTCCTTCAAACTCACTAGTGTATCCAAAAAACTCACTTTCTGGGGATCTTTCACCATAGTAAATGTCAACTTGGGTATCAAACAATTTAGATCCTGAAAGAATTGTGTAAGGGATGACTCGTCGCCCCTCCATATCAAGAAAACATCATCTATAAATCTTTTCCAACATACTACGTGTTCAATATATAAATGATGGATGTAAACAAATTTTTCTTCAAAAAATGCCATAAAGATGTTTGCATATGGAGGCGCGACATTCGACCCCATAGCGGTCTCGACCTTCTGGAGAAAAAACTGATCGGCAAACATAAAAAAATTCTTGGATAAAACCAGATCTAACATAGTCAAACAAAATTCCTTTTGTCTCACAGAAAAGTCGGTATATGTATCCAGAAACCATTGAATAGCATGTAGACCTCTAGTGTGATCAATACTAGTGTACAAATTATTCACGTCCATGGTGACGAGTAAACATCCCTGAGGTAAGGTACCCATTGACTTAAGATACTGCAAAAAGTCAGTAGTGTCTTTAATAAAGGAGGCAATGTGTGTCAATAGAGGGGTTAGAATTTTTTCAATTGTTCTAGCTATTGGTGACAATAAAGAGTCAGTGGACGCTACAATAGGTCTTCCTGGAGGACGTGTTAAATGTTTGTGAATTTTCGGTAACACATAGAAAACCGGAATTACCGGATGCATATTATACATAAATTCACCAAGTTTAGAGTCAATGACGTTTTGTTCCTTGTACAGTTTAATCAACTGTTGGATCTGTCGGGAGATCTCTGAAGTAGGATCTCTATCCACAGGTAAATAGGTCATGTGATCATTCAAATGTTGAAAAACCATAGTATTATAGTACGAAGTGTCCATAACAACAATCGCACCCCCCTTGTCAGCCGGTTTAATGGTGATAGACTTATTGTTCTTCAGACTGTCCAAGGCTCTCTTTTCAAGGGGGGTGCAATTTCTCTTAATGGGAATAAGACCCTGACCAATTAGAGTACATTTATTCTGAATGTCCTGTGTTACCAGCGAGATGTATGTCTCCACCGGGTGGTTTGATTTAGGCGGATTATAGTTACTGGGTACAGACAAATTAAGATCACTGAGACTGAATGCACTTTGTGTTATATCAGAGGTAAAATTCGAACTGCGGTCACTGGTTTCAGCCGTAGAAAAATGTACTTTCAATCTAAGATTTCTGAAGAAACGTTGAAGTTCCTGATAAAGTTGGAACTCATTGAATGATGGAGTGGGACAGAAGGAAAGTCCCTTTTGTAGAACAGTTAGTTCAGATGGTGAAAGATTGTATGAGGAGATGTTATAGACCAATTGGTCCCTACCTGAGACCGAGTTCTGATTCTGGAGTTGACGTCGACGGGTTCCGGAGCCCCTCCTCGTCGGCCTCTGTTGGACCGACCTCGCCTATGCTCAAAAAAAGGAAAGGTATCACGAGGGTTAGAGTCATTATCGGAGCTGGAGGAGGCAGTGGAATATCCACGTCTAAATTGTCGACGATCCCTCTGGGTGTTGTTATCACGCCATCTGTATACAGTTTTGCGATGGTAGTCTTCTGTATCTCGTAAAAACTTAAACGTTTCCTGTCCTGTAGTTGATTTCTGAAGTCCTCAATAGTTTTCTCAATTTTTTGTTTCATACCATCAAATTTCTCAGTAGAAAGTGTATCACGCAGTTGTTGGTGAGTAACCTCCAATTGCTTCTCTATCTCAGAAATCTCTTTCTGAAGATATTCTATGGTTAAAATCATAATATCCATGGAGCATTTATTGAGAATACCTTCAAACTTAGAACAAAAATCTGGTTTCTCTGAAAATAGGGTCGGGCGTAGAGAAACGCGTAATCCCCGAGGTATGCGCTTCACCTTATGATATTCTGCCAAAGTCACATAGTGTAATTCAAGTGCTGTTTTCTTCTTGAGTTCACGTTCCCAATCTCTAGTGCGAATCTCTTCAACCGGAGTGTGTAAAAACTCCCCAGGAATATTAACACGAGAAATAATTTCATCCGCCTCCACTTGGCCATATGAAAGTGTGCTAAATGCCATTATAGAAAAAATTCCAAGGTGCTGCCCTCTCAAAAAATCACAATATATTTAGAGCAGGAGGGGCGCACTCCATATAATAGGGCGGTGCTCAGAGGAAAAAGAAACTAAATATATATTTTTATACAACCTCTGGCACTCAAAAACAGACAAATGTTTATGTTTGAAAAAGTGGATTTATTCACTACCGGTCTTAATAAACAGATTATTTCCAACGTTTCGGCTAATTTAAAGCCTTTTTCACGGAAGTCTATGATAAACAATAAACAACATATAATCATACATTAAATGATATAGTATACAGGACAATTCATCTCATTATCTGTGTATCTAATCAGGTCATACCACATGATAGTGAAAAATCCTAAGGAAAAAAATCACCAGAAATAAGTGAGTAGATAAAGGAATATGAGAGAGATATATGGGTGAACCCAGCAGCAATAAACCATATGGACATCATGGAGGCTTCAGATAACAAGAAAAAAAGAAAAAGAAACAGAAACAAAAGAGCCACGTGCAGTCAGTGAGTAGCTATAACCTATGAAAAAACGCCAGGGTAAATACCATACACTGTAGTTCACAAAATACCTGAATCCTGGATAAGTGAACAGGCAGTCTAAGGGGAATCAGCCAATCCTATTTACAACAAACCAGAACATCGCTCTAATACCAGGGGGACTGAGTGGCAGTAGAAGATACAAGATAGAAGTATAAATACCTTAATGCATGTCCGTCCTCAGGAGACCGGTGTGTGTGTGAGCCAGGAGTGAAAGAGGTGCCGTAAAGTGGATATAAATGCAGTGAACGCTGATACGTCACTTCCAGTCATAGCAAGTGCTATGTATGAAGTAAATGTGAAAGTGAAAGCTAGCACATGCGCAGAAGATAGCAGGGGGAACTGCTGTAGGTACAACATGATTCAATGAATTTACTACAGATAATTAATCAGCCTTGTGACAGGCGCCCCCTAGTGTAGTGAGCGGTAACTAACCAGAATAATCTGTAAGAAAAAGTGATGTCTGGGGAATACCAGAGTACGGTACTAACAAACATAAGCTGAATAAATAATACTAAAGCACAATAAATCTGACTTATATACTAAGAACCCACCTGGTCCAAAGGAGAAGAAAAAAAAGGGGGAAACGACACCCATAAACCAGTGTACTGGAAGACCCAGGCTAGAGAAATGCGAAAAGAAAGAAAATAGAGAAAATCTATTAAGGAAACCAATCAGACTGAAGAAAAAGGAAGGGAACGACATCAAAATATTGTTATAATATAATCCTTATCAACAATGATTATACACATATTATATATAGCAACATATAGTATAGAAAACGTGTTCTCAAGTAAGGAAACAGATCAAGTTGAATAATATTCGAATCAAGAAGGCATCTAGAAAAAAATAGAAACATGATTATACTATGATACAACACAAGAATAAATCTAAAGCTGAATTTCAGTAGGGAAGTACCTCATACTCCCTATTCATACCCAGGGGATGGAGAGTTTGGAGTGTGAAAATCCAAAAGGATTCTCTTTCTTTCAGTTTCGCGACTCTATTGCCATCCCGTCTCAGTGGAGGGATACTCTCAAGAACTTGAAACCTCAATTGAGATATCGAGTGTCCTACTGATATAAAGTGTGCGGGAATCGGTAGTAATGTACGACCACATCGAATAGTAGACTTATGTTTAGAGATGCGGTCTCGGATATGTTGGGTAGTCTCTCCAACATATCCGAGACCGCAAGGACATTTGATCAAGTAAACGACATGAGTAGAGTCGCATGTAAAAAAACCTTTTATGGGAAATAATTTTCCTGATCGTGGATGTGAGAAGGTTTCTCCTTTGGTAACGTTGGAACACTGTGAACAATGTAGACACGGAAATGTACCCCTTCTCTGTGTCATAAGTGTGGCTTGCCTCAAATCCCTCCTATCACTGCCCACATCTGCTTTCACTAAAATGTTCCTAATATTTTGTGGCTTCTTATAACATAATAGGGGTGGTATCCTAAATTCAGAGATAGTGGGATAGGCTTTATGAAGTAATGGCCAATGTTCCAAAATGGGGCCTTTCAAAAAATTCGTGTAAGGGTGATAGGTGGTTACACAGGCCACTCTCTTCGTCTTTTGGGGACGTATATCCGGTTGATCCGTGGCTCTATTAAGAACCGAGGGGGGGTAACCCCGTGCCCTAAATTTTGTTTGCATCTCATGAATACGTTGTTGCAACACATCAGGTCTGGTGACAATGCGTCTAATGCGTTCAATTTGTGACTTTGGTAAAGATCTCTTTACATGACTTGGGTGACAACTTGAAAACTCCAATAGACTATTTCTATCAGTGGTTTTTATATATAAATCAATGTCTAGTGTCCCATCCTCCTTCAAACTCACTAGTGTATCCAAAAAACTCACTTTCTGGGGATCTTTCACCATAGTAAATGTCAACTTGGGTATCAAACAATTTAGATCCTGAAAGAATTGTGTAAGGGATGACTCGTCGCCCCTCCATATCAAGAAAACATCATCTATAAATCTTTTCCAACATACTACGTGTTCAATATATAAATGATGGATGTAAACAAATTTTTCTTCAAAAAATGCCATAAAGATGTTTGCATATGGAGGCGCGACATTCGACCCCATAGCGGTCCCGACCTTCTGGAGAAAAAACTGATCGGCAAACATAAAAAAATTCTTGGATAAAACCAGATCTAACATAGTCAAACAAAATTCCTTTTGTCTCACAGAAAAGTCGGTATATGTATCCAGAAACCATTGAATAGCATGTAGACCTCTAGTGTGATCAATACTAGTGTACAAATTATTCACGTCCATGGTGACGAGTAAACATCCCTGAGGTAAGGTACCCATTGACTTAAGATACTGCAAAAAGTCAGTAGTGTCTTTAATAAAGGAGGCAATGTGTGTCAATAGAGGGGTTAGAATTTTTTCAATTGTTCTAGCTATTGGTGACAATAAAGAGTCAGTGGACGCTACAATAGGTCTTCCTGGAGGACGTGTTAAATGTTTGTGAATTTTCGGTAACACATAGAAAACCGGAATTACCGGATGCATATTATACATAAATTCACCAAGTTTAGAGTCAATGACGTTTTGTTCCTTGTACAGTTTAATCAACTGTTGGATCTGTCGGGAGATCTCTGAAGTAGGATCTCTATCCACAGGTAAATAGGTCATGTGATCATTCAAATGTTGAAAAACCATAGTATTATAGTACGAAGTGTCCATAACAACAATCGCACCCCCCTTGTCAGCCGGTGGGACACTAGACATTGATTTATATATAAAAACCACTGATAGAAATAGTCTATTGGAGTTTTCAAGTTGTCACCCAAGTCATGTAAAGAGATCTTTACCAAAGTCACAAATTGAACGCATTAGACGCATTGTCACCAGACCTGATGTGTTGCAACAACGTATTCATGAGATGCAAACAAAATTTAGGGCACGGGGTTACCCCCCCTCGGTTCTTAATAGAGCCACGGATCAACCGGATATACGTCCCCAAAAGACGAAGAGAGTGGCCTGTGTAACCACCTATCACCCTTACACGAATTTTTTGAAAGGCCCCATTTTGGAACATTGGCCATTACTTCATAAAGCCTATCCCACTATCTCTGAATTTAGGATACCACCCCTATTATGTTATAAGAAGCCACAAAATATTAGGAACATTTTAGTGAAAGCAGATGTGGGCAGTGATAGGAGGGATTTGAGGCAAGCCACACTTATGACACAGAGAAGGGGTACATTTCCGTGTCTACATTGTTCACAGTGTTCCAACGTTACCAAAGGAGAAACCTTCTCACATCCACGATCAGGAAAATTATTTCCCATAAAAGGTTTTTTTACATGCGACTCTACTCATGTCGTTTACTTGATCAAATGTCCTTGCGGTCTCGGATATGTTGAAGAGACTACCCAACATATCCGAGACCGCATCTCTAAACATAAGTCTACTATTCGATGTGGTCGTACATTACTACCGATTCCCGCACACTTTATATCAGTAGGACACTCGATATCTCAATTGAGGTTTCAAGTTCTTGAGAGTATCCCTCCACTGAGACGGGGTGGCAATAGAGTCGCGAAACTGAAAGAAAGAGAATCCTTTTGGATTTTCACACTCCAAACTCTCCATCCCCTGGGTATGAATAGGGAGTATGAGGTACTTCCCTACTGAAATTCAGCTTTAGATTTATTCTTGTGTTGTATCATAGTATAATCATGTTTCTATTTTTTTCTAGATGCCTTCTTGATTCGAATATTATTCAACTTGATCTGTTTCCTTACTTGAGAACACGTTTTCTATACTATATGTTGCTATATATAATATGTGTATAATCATTGTTGATAAGGATTATATTATAACAATATTTTGATGTCGTTCCCTTCCTTTTTCTTCAGTCTGATTGGTTTCCTTAATAGATTTTCTCTATTTTCTTTCTTTTCGCATTTCTCTAGCCTGGGTCTTCCAGTACACTGGTTTATGGGTGTCGTTTCCCCCTTTTTTTTCTTCTCCTTTGGACCAGGTGGGTTCTTAGTATATAAGTCAGATTTATTGTGCTTTAGTATTATTTATTCAGCTTATGTTTGTTAGTACCGTACTCTGGTATTCCCCAGACATCACTTTTTCTTACAGATTATTCTGGTTAGTTACCGCTCACTACACTAGGGGGCGCCTGTCACAAGGCTGATTAATTATCTGTAGTAAATTCATTGAATCATGTTGTACCTACAGCAGTTCCCCCTGCTATCTTCTGCGCATGTGCTAGCTTTCACTTTCACATTTACTTCATACATAGCACTTGCTATGACTGGAAGTGACGTATCAGCGTTCACTGCATTTATATCCACTTTACGGCACCTCTTTCACTCCTGGCTCACACACACACCGGTCTCCTGAGGACGGACATGCATTAAGGTATTTATACTTCTATCTTGTATCTTCTACTGCCACTCAGTCCCCCTGGTATTAGAGCGATGTTCTGGTTTGTTGTAAATAGGATTGGCTGATTCCCCTTAGACTGCCTGTTCACTTATCCAGGATTCAGGTATTTTGTGAACTACAGTGTATGGTATTTACCCTGGCGTTTTTTCATAGGTTATAGCTACTCACTGACTGCACGTGGCTCTTTTGTTTCTGTTTCTTTTTCTTTTTTTCTTGTTATCTGAAGCCTCCATGATGTCCATATGGTTTATTGCTGCTGGGTTCACCCATATATCTCTCTCATATTCCTTTATCTACTCACTTATTTCTGGTGATTTTTTTCCTTAGGATTTTTCACTATCATGTGGTATGACCTGATTAGATACACAGATAATGAGATGAATTGTCCTGTATACTATATCATTTAATGTATGATTATATGTTGTTTATTGTTTATCATAGACTTCCGTGAAAAAGGCTTTAAATTAGCCGAAACGTTGGAAATAATCTGTTTATTAAGACCGGTAGTGAATAAATCCACTTTTTCAAACATAAACATTTGTCTGTTTTTGAGTGCCAGAGGTTGTATAAAAATATAAATATATAAAAATATATATTTCTATCTCTGAGACCTCGTTCCTCTGGTGATTCCGCTCAGCAAGTAAAAATTGTTATCTCCTTGTTGCGTGGCGACCCGCAGGATTGGGCTTTCTCTCTGGCGCCAGGAGATCCTGCATTGCTTAATGTGGATGCGTTTTTTCTGGCTCTTGGATTGCTTTATGAGGAGCCTAATCTTGAGAATCAGGCAGAAAAAGCGTTGCTGGCCCTCTCTCAAGGGCAGGATGAAGCAGAGGTGTATTGTCAAAAATTTTGGAAATGGTCAGTGCTTACTCAATGGAATGAGTGTGCCCTGGCTGCAAATTTCAGAGAAGGTCTTTCTGAAGCCATTAAGGATGTTATGGTGGGGTTCCCCACCCCTACAAGTCTGAGTGATTCTATGGCTTTAGCCATTCAGGTTGATCGGCGTTTGCGGGAGCGCAAATCTGCTCATCCTTTGGCGGTATTTTCTGAACAGGGACCTGAGTCTATGCAATGTGATCGAACCCTGACCAGAATTGAGCGACAAAGTCATAGATGTCAAAATGGGTTGTGCTTTTACTGTGGTGATTCTGCTCATGTTATCTCAGCATGCTCTAAACGCTTAAAAAAGGTTGCTAAACCTGTCACCATTGGTACTATACAGCCTAAATTTATTTTGTCTGTTACTTTGATTTGTTCTTTGTTGTCTTACCCGGTTATGGCTTTTGTGGATTCGGGTGCTGCCCTGAATCTGATGGATTTGTCGTTTGCCAGGCGCTGTGGTTTTGTCCTGGAGCCTTTGGAATTTCCTATTCCTCTGAGGGGAATTGATGCTACGCCATTGGCTGAGAATAAGCCTCAGTATTGGACGCAAATGACCATGTGCATGACTCCCGTACATCAGGAGGTGATTCGCTTTCTAGTTTTGCATAATTTGCATTATGTTGTCGTTTTGGGTCTGCCATGGCTGCAGGCTCATAATCCAGTTTTAGATTGGAAAGCTATGTCTGTGTCAAGTTGGGGTTGTCAGGGAATTCATGGCGATACTCCGTTGGTGTCTATTGCTTCTTCCACTCCTTCTGAGGTCCCTGAGTTTTTGTCTGACTACCAGGATGTATTTGATGAGCCCAGGTCCAGTGCCCTGCCCCCTCATAGGGATTGTGACTGTGCTATAAATTTAATTCCTGGTAGTAAATTCCCTAAGGGACGACTTTTTAATTTGTCTATACCAGAGCATGCCGCGATGCGGAGTTATATAAAGGAGTCTTTGGAGAAGGGACATATTCGCCCATCCTCTTCCCCTCTTGGGGCAGGATTCTTTTTTGTGGCCAAGAAGGACGGTTCTTTGAGACCGTGTATAGATTATCGCCTTCTGAATAAAATCACAGTCAAATTTCAGTATCCTTTGCCACTATTGTCTGATTTGTTTGCTCGGATTAAGGGTGCCAGTTGGTTCACCAAGATAGATCTCCGTGGTGCGTATAATCTTGTGTGCATTAAGCAGGGAGATGAATGGAAAACAGCATTTAATACGCCCGAAGGCCATTTTGAGTACTTGGTGATGCCTTTTGGACTCTCTAATGCTCCTTCTGTGTTTCAGTCCTTCATGCATGACATTTTCCGAGAATATCTGGATAAATTTATGATTGTTTATCTGGATGACATTTTGTTTTTTTCTGATGATTGGGAGTCCCATGTGAAGCAGGTCAGGATGGTGTTTCAGGTCCTGCGTGCTAATGCTTTATTTGTGAAGGGCTCAAAATGCCTCTTCGGAGTACAGAAGGTCTCCTTTTTGGGTTTTATTTTTCCTCCTTCTACTGTGGAGATGGACCCAGTCAAGGTCCAGGCTATTCATGACTGGACTCAGCCCACGTCTGTTAAGAGTCTTCAGAAGTTCTTGGGTTTTGCTAATTTTTACCGTCGTTTCATCGCTAATTTTTCTGGTGTGGTTAAACCTTTGACGGATTTGACCAAGAAGGGCTCTGATGTGACTAATTGGTCTCCTGCGGCCGTGGAGGCCTTTCAGGAGCTTAAGCACCGGTTTTCTTCAGCTCCAGTCTTATGTCAGCCAGATGTCTCTCTCCCCTTCCAGGTCGAGGTTGATGCTTCCGAGATTGGAGCAGGGGCTGTTTTGTCGCAGAGAAGCTCTGAGGGCTCTGTGATGAAGCCGTGTGCTTTCTTTTCAAGAAAGTTTTCGCCTGCCGAGCGAAATTATGATGTTGGTAATCGGGAGTTGTTGGCTATGAAGTGGGCATTTGAGGAGTGGCAACATTGGCTCGAAGGAGCTAAACATCGTGTGGTGGTCCTGACTGATCACAAAAATCTGATTTACCTCGAGTCTGCCAAGTGCCTGAATCCTAGACAGGCTCGTTGGTCGTTGTTTTTCTCCCGTTTCAACTTCGTGGTCTCATACCTGCCTGGTTCGAAGAACGTGAAAGCTGATGCACTTTCTAGGAGTTTTGTGCCTGACTCTCCGGGAGTTTCTGAGCCGGCTGGTATTCTCAGAGAGGGAGTGATTTTGTCTGCCATTTCTCCAGATTTGCAACGAGTGCTGCAGAAATTTCAGGCGGATAGACCTGACCGTTGTCCACCAGAGAGACTGTTTGTCCCGGATAGATGGACCAGCAGAGTTATTTCTGAGGTTCATTCTTCGGTGTTGGCGGGTCATCCTGGGATTTTTGGTACCAGAGATTTGGTGGCTAGGTCCTTCTGGTGGCCTTCCTTGTCGCGGGATGTGCGTTCCTTTGTGCAGTCTTGTGGGATTTGTGCTCGGGCTAAGCCTTGCTGTTCTCGTGCCAGTGGTTTGCTTTTGCCTTTGCCTGTCCCGAAAAGGCCTTGGATGCATATTTCCATGGATTTTATTTTGGATCTGCCAGTATCTCAGAAAATGTCTGTTATCTGGGTGGTGTGTGATCGTTTTTCCAAGATGGTCCATTTGGTGCCCTTGCCTAAGCTGCCTTCCTCCTCCGATTTGGTTCCTCTATTTTTTCAGAATGTGGTTCGCTTGCACGGCATTCCTGAAAATATTGTGTCTGATAGAGGATCCCAGTTTGTGTCCAGGTTTTGGCTAACTTTTTGTGCTAAGATGGGCATTGATTTGTCTTTTTCATCGGCCTTCCATCCTCAGACTAATGGCCAAACCGAGCGAACTAATCAGACGTTGGAGACTTATTTGAGATGTTTTGTTTCTGCTGATCAGGATGATTGGGTGACTTTTTTGCCATTGGCCGAGTTTGCCCTTAATAATCGGGCTAGTTCTGCTACCTTGGTTTCGCCTTTTTTCTGCAATTCTGGTTTCCATCCTCGTTTTTCCTCGGGTCAGGTTGAGTCTTCTGACTGTCCTGGGGTGGATTCTGTGGTGGATAGGTTGCAGCAGATTTGGAGCCGTGTGGTGGACAATCTGAAATTGTCACAGGAGAGGGCTCAGCGCTTTGCCAACCGCCGCCGCGGTGTGGGTCCCCGACTTCGTGTTGGGGATTTGGTGTGGCTGTCTTCTCGGTATGTTCCTATGAAGGTTTCATCTCCTAAGTTTAAGCCTCGCTTCATCGGTCCTTATAAGATCTTGGAAATCCTTAACCCGGTTTCTTTTCGTTTGGATCTCCCGGCATCGTTTGCCATCCATAATGTGTTCCATAGGTCTTTGTTGCGGAGGTATGTGGTACCTGTGGTTCCTTCTGTTGAGCCTCCTGCTCCGGTGCTGGTCGAGGGCGAATTGGAGTACGTGGTGGAGAAGATTTTGGATTCTCGTATCTCTAGACGGAGGCTTCAGTATTTGGTTAAGTGGAAGGGCTATGGTCAGGAGGATAATTCCTGGGTTGTCGCCTCTGATGTTCATGCGGCCGATTAGGTTCGTGCCTTCCACGCAGCTCGTCCTGATCGCCCTGGGGGTCTTGATGAGGGTTCGGTGACCCCTCTTCAAGGGGGGGGTACTGTTGTGAACTCTATTTTTGGGCTCCCTCTAGTGGTCACAAGCGGTACTGTGTAGTGTTGTCTTTCTGCAGGTTGGCTTCATCACCTGGTTCGTTATCCTTGGTTGGTTTCCTATTTAACTCACCTGGATACTCAGTTCCTTGCCTGCTATCAATGTATTCAGTGCTCTTCAGATTCCTGGTGACTACCTTGCTCCCAGTCTCTCCAAGACAAGCTAAGTTTTTGTTTGTTCAGTTTCTGATTATCAGCGTTCATCATGTTTTTTGTCCAGCTTGTTAAAATGTGATTTCTTACTTGCTGGTTGCTCTAGGGGACTGAGTTTCTCCCCTCACACCGTTAGTTGGTGTGGGGGTTCTTGAAATCTCAGTGTGGATATTTTGTAAGGGTTTTTTACTGACCGCATAGACCCCTTTTCTATTTTCTGCTATCTAGAATTAGTGGGCCTCGTTTGCTGAATCTGCTTTCACCCCTGTGTATGTGCCTTCCTCTTACCTCACCGTTATTATCTGTTGGGGGCTTCTATATCTTTTGGGGATTATTTCTCTAGAGGCAAGAGAGGTCTTTCTTTCTCTCTAGGGGTAGTTAGTTCCTCAGGCTGGCTCGAGACGTCTAGGATTTTAGACACGTTCACCGGCTGCCTCTAGTGTGGATGGATAGGTTCAGTTTTGCGGTCAGTCCAGTTTTCCACCTCCCTAGAGCTTGTCCTATGTTTAGTCACCTTGCTGGAGTAATTTGTGATCCTCAACCACTAAGGATCATAACAGACAGAGGTGCGGGGATGATGTGACGCGGTGAGCTGTATGGCGTGAGCAGGGTCCCGTCCATATTTGAGGTGAATCCGCGGCCCGGTATTGATGGACAGCAGCAGAGCTGAGTGAGTTAAGGATTTTTCCGGTGGCGGCGGCCATCTTGCTGAGGCCGCGGGTGCGCAGATTCACTACTCTGCGTCCCAGGGCTTCAGGAAAATGGCCGCGGGAGGCCGAGCGTGCGCAGATGGAGATTGCGGCGGCCATTTTCCTGAAGCCGAGATCTCAATCTGCGAACTCGGCTTCAGGAAAATGGCCGCCGCGATCTCCATCTGCGCACGCGCGGCCTCCCGTGGCCATTTTCCTGAAGCCCTGGGACGCAGAGTAGTGAATCTGCGCACGCGCGGCCTCAGCAAGATGGCCGCCGCCACCGGGAAATACCGTAACTCACCCTGCTCTGCTGCTCTCCATCAATACCGGGCCGCGGATTCACCTCAAATGTGGACGGGACCCTGCTCACGCCATACAGCTCACCGCGCCACATCATCCCCGCACCTCTGTCGCCGCCACAATGCCGGTAAGTCTGCATTCCAAATATAAGACGCACCCCCCATTTTCCTCACAATTTTTTTTGGGAAAAAGTGCGTCTTATAGTCGGAAAAATACGGTACATAAAATATGTAAAAATAGAAAGAAACACACAAAAAAGCACACACAAGTCACTAAAATCCGTTTTCCACACAAAACGCAGTGCTTGTGATAAAACAAAACTAAACAAAGCAAAGTACACATACAGGTGCTTTTCACAAAATTAGAATATCATCAAAAAGTTAATTTATTTAACTTCTTCAATACAAAAAGTGAAACTCATATATAGAGTCATTACAAACAGTGATTTATTTCAAGTATTTATTTCTGTTAATGTTGATGATTATGGCTCACAGCCAATGAAAACCTAAAAGTCATGATCTCAGTAAATTAGAACACTTTATAAAATCAGCTTGAAAAATTATTTTAAAATCCGAAATCTTGGTTTACTGAAATGTATATTCAGTAAAAGCACTCAATACTTGGTTGGGGCTCCTTTTGCATCAAATACTGCACCAATGCGGTGTGGCATGGAGGGGATCACTCTGTGGCACTGCTGAGGTGTTATGGAAGCCCAGGTTACTTTGATAGCAGCCTCCACTCATCTGCATTGTTGGGTCTGGTGTCTCTCATATTCCCCAAAACTGACACAATTTTAAATAGCTCAAAACCACATGCAAGAAGTTTTTTAACCCTTGAGGGGCTTCACCAGAATTAAAGCAATGTGGATAAGAAAAAATTAAAAATGTTACCTTTTATGCACAAAAATATTAAATTATCCCCAAATTTTGCATTTTCCAAAGGGTAATGTCACACTTTCAAGTAATGCACGTGGTTTGTGGATCCACTGTGCCATGGGGCCTGGCTTGCCTAGGAGGGGAATAGTTATGCGGCTACCTGGGATTCACTGGAGCTCCTAATGGTGGAGTCAGACTTGATCTACAGGTAGTCACCAGGAGCCACTCCTAGGCAGTCCCTGGTACCCCAGCTGCCAACCCCAAGGGTCTGGTTTGCTGAATGGGGACATGAGACTGAAGTCACCGATAGGTAAGATTTGGAGACTGATAGACAGTCCCGACAACGTGGAATTCGGGGATTGTTTCTTGCTCAAGCAAGAGGGTCTGGAAATGGTTCTGCTAACACCGGAGCACCTTCAGGGTCATGTATACACTACACAAGACTACAGGAACCATACTGGATAAAGAAATAGCTATAATAGACTGAGGGCAGTGGACCTAGCAACATACAGTTGCACACACTACAACTAAGGAAACTATAGAGGTTGCTCAGGCACCTCCCTGTTGAGGAGAGTGCCTTTTCTACAAGATGCCTCCTAGCTATTGATACCATTTGTTGCTTCCTCATCCGAGAGCAGTATGATGTAGGGACTGAGGCCATGATTCCAATGATATGTCACTTAATTTAATGCTTGTAGAAGTTGTGAAAAAAAATTACAGTTTTCTCTGCTGATGTTGCAGGGCTCTGAATGCTTTATAACCCTGCCCACTCCACTAATTGACAGCTGTCTGTGCACACAGGTTGTAAGTAATAACCATATAGGTTTGATACGCATCGACCTTATGTGATGTCCTCCTGGGACTTAAACTTTTAAGTTATATGCAATGAGTGACATGACAAACAAGTTGTAACAAACTGGATTTGAATCTGGCCCCTAAATGTCCAAGTAGGGGTCCGTATATTGGGGAGACAGGGCAGAAACTGAGAACAAGGATAGATTCTCACCGCCATACAATGAGAGAAAAAAGAATGGATCTACCTGTGGCCAAATATTTTTGTCTCCCCAATCATAACATTATGGACATGAAATTACTTGTATTGAAGGGTAACTTCAAATCTCAGAGAGACTGGAGAATTTGGGAGTTTAAATTTATGGCAACCTTTGACACACTTAGTGCAGGAATGAATGTGTCCTATGGATTTATGTCTTTTTACATCAATTAAGGAATTTGCACTTCAGACAATGTGGGGTCATCATAACAGAACCAGACCCCAATCAGAGGACAACAAAACATTCACTCCTAATCTAGGAACTGTTCCAATATTTATGGACACAACTGTTTATCACTTATCACTCTCCCATAATGACAGCTCTGTGCTGTGTTGTGTATAATTATGTGATTCTTCAGATGTTGTATTAGGCTATGCCTTATGAAGAGACCTGAGTAGTCTCGAAAGCTTGCAATTTACCATCTTTTCAGTTAGCCATTAAAAGGTATCAACCACCGAGGACTCTCAATTCTAAATATTTTTCTATCTACTGGCTAACACGGTACCAAGATACTTGTATATATCTTTCCTGAATCTGGCCCCTGGAATTTTTCTGTGAACCTGACTTGCTGCTGATATTGTGTGATTCCATGCATGGGCATACGTAGGTGAGCGGACTGCTTCTATACGTTTCTGTCTACACTCAATATTGCCAGAAAGGTTTTAATCAGTGTTGGGGGCGAGGTTACACAGAACAGTTGACTAGGAGGCAGGAGACACCTAGTCTGGTAGTGATAATTTCTTGCTGATAAAATACTGACTGCATTTCTCCTACCACTTTTAGTAGGTGCCAACTACTGCACTCAGATTTGCTATTTTGGGGATGATTCCATTTTAAACCCATCATAATTTGGTCCCTGTCATATTTGCCTAACACTTGCCCCTTTTTTCTTGCTTCCTATACATCAGTTTCAAGAACAATCTGCAGCATCCCAGGGTCCTGGTCGTTGCAGTAATATCATTCTCCTCTAGGGGGGAGTGATGTTATGTTTGGAGGCAATAAAGGAAATCTCTTTACCAGGTATCACAAACATACAACACATTTCATACTCCAATCCACCAGGGGGAGCTATGCTCCTATTTATTAGGGCACTCTTGACACTTAGGTTAAAACTGGTGGCCTGGAGAGGAAGTTATGCAGATGCTGTCTGAGCTTTGCTCAGGTAGTTGATCCCTGACAGGGGTGGGAGCCTGTCAGTGATCCAGACGGAAGGTCATGGAGCTGCGCCTGCCCCACATGCGGCAGTTCCTAAGAAAGGACACGAACAGAGAACTGTATTCTAGAGAGGGTGAGAAAAGAAGTCATAGCAATGGAGTGGATACCAGAAGGAGTTCTGCCCTACACAGGCTGCCTTCTTCTGAGCGCAGGATCCCGGTAGCTGGACCACCGAGGGAGCGACAGTCCTTTATGCCTTGCTCCAGAGACCGGCAGGACAGCTAACTTCACGTTACTGATCCGCCCCATACCCAGGAGGCAAGCTGGCACCCATGAGAGGCCGGGGTATGATAGAGTCCCTGTAAAAAGCCTCAAGCCACCAGTCATACGGGTTTGTCCTATCCATCTGGGGGACAGAGATAGAGACATAACATCTACAACATCTGTGAGGACCTTATGAGAGGCTCAGCAATAAGGTACTACAGCACTAAGGTGCTAGAGGAAGGCTACTGATTTCCACCTGGATAATGGGACTCTGGATTTGCCTCCAGACCAGCCGGACTCTGCCTGCCCTGTGATCTGGTGCTCTGGACTGTGGATGCTGAAGTCTTCAGTAGTGTTGAGCATTCCGATACCGCAAGTATCGGGTATCGGCCGATACTTAGCGGTATCGGAATTCCGATACCGAGATCCGATACTTGCCGCGTATCAGATACCGGAATCGGAAGTTCCCAGGATTCAAACTGCACAAATTTGTACGAAATCAGCCAATGAGAATGATTCCAAGTGTGGGCACATCCTGTTCAGCATGGAGGGCATGAAACTACTGGCAAGGCTGTGATTGGCTGCTGAAATGATGTCATGATGCAGTTTAAAAGTCGCTGGCGCCATTTTGCGCTCACTCTGCTGTGAATTCAGTTAGTGACAGGACGCTGTTTGCTGACTGAGGGCCAGTTTAGAGATAGCGATTTGCTTCTTTGTGCTTTTCCAAGGCTAATTTAGCAACCGCTGTGTTCACCTACTAATCACCTTGCTTTTGCCTTGCAGCGCTGTTTTCACAGCGATCTGCAAGGTCTGTGTGTGTGTGTGTGAGTGCAGCCCACTCTCTAGTCTGTGTGCAGCCATAGGCCATCCATAGCTGGTTGTATTCAGTTCAGGGAGGGTGGTTCATTGCCTCATACTGTTCTATTTGTTTTTTTTTTTCAAGTAGTGTAGTCTGCTGCTCATTTTTTCTAATAATTCCTATTAGTGACTTTCCACCCGTATCCAGCTAACTTGTGGAAAAACACTACATAGGATAAAGTAGAGGAGGTTTTTTGGGCCTTGCAGCGCCGTTTACGGCTGTCTGCACGGTCTCCGTGTGACTGCAGCTCGCCCTGTAGTCTGTGAGCAGCCATAGCCTGGTTGTATCCAGCTCAGGGTTGTTCACTGCGTCATACCGTAAAATCAATTTTCCTTTTGTTTTAAGTAGTGCAGGCTGCTGCACATTTTTTCAAAAAATTCCTATTAGTGTCTTTCCACCCGTATCCAGCTAACTTGTGGAAAAACACTACATAGGATAAAGTAGAGGAGGTTTTTTGGGCCTTGCAGCGCCGTTAACGGCTGTCTGCACGGTCTCCGTGTGACTGCAGCTCTCTCTGTTGTCAGTTCAGCCCCCAAAAAATAAATAAATAATAAAGTTCACCAAACACACCACTTTACATTTGTGTAGGCCACATTAGCTCATATTAAAGTCTAGTCCACACTTTAGAAAATTATTGTTTCCTATACCTGTTAGGACTCGGAGCTTTTCAGGAATAAGCACACAAAGCCGTTAGTACTTTTCTGCTTATCTTTATCAGTCAACCAAGATGAAGAAGGCAGGGAGTAAGGCACGTGGGCGTGGGCGCAGAGCAGGGAGAGGACGTGGGGATTCTATGCCTGCTGCGGGCACCGGTGACTCCTCAGCACCCAGTTTCACCAGGGAACAGTCTTTCATGCGCAGCTTTGTCGCAGAGCGCCGTACACCGCTGCTGCGTAAAGACCAAATTGAAGCCGTTGTCGGATGGATGGCAGCTAACGCATCGACTTCAATTAGTGCCACATCCTCACAGACACAGAGCACTGGTGAGCAGCCATCTGTCTCTTCACCACCTGCCAAATTGGCCAGGCAGACAGAGAGCCTAGGACAGGAGCCGTCTCTACTTCTGTTCTCTGAATCTCTTGGCTTGGAAACAGGGGGCCAGCCAAGCAGCATTGGAGAAATGGAAGAAGAGGCAGGGTGCAGTGATGCCCAACAGCTTTTTCTCTCTGAGTCTGAAGAGGCAGGTGGGCCAGTGCCTCCGGTCACCACATCGCAGGCCGCATCCGCTGATGATGACACTCAGGTGCCACTTTCTGGTGCGTGCTCTGCTGCTGAGACTACCCAGGAGGAGCAGTTGGTGGCAGAGGGTAGTGTAGATGATGAGGTCCTTGACCCATCGTGGCGTGAGGGACAGGAAGGTGCTGGGAGCAGCTCCGAGGAAGAGATTCCTAGAACGGGCCAAAGAGGTAGAGGGAGGGGGAAGACTGCGCAGCCTGTAGCCTCCACTTTGGCACCCGTTAGGAGCATGTCTGTTCCAAAAGCCAAAAAGGGCGCTCCCAAGACTTGCAGTGTCTGGCCCTTTTTTGTCACAGTTGCAGATGACATTTGCTATGTCAAATGCAAGGTGTGTCATCACAAAGTCAAAAGAGGTCGAAATGTCAGCAACCTCAATACCTCCAACATGTGGAAACATGTGCGCAACAGGCACGCGGCGGAGTTAGAAAAACACACTGAAGAGCTTGGCCAACCAACAGCGGCAGCTACCACCTCTTCAGCTCGTGTTGCCTCTTCCTCCAGCTCACACGCAGCTGGTTCGGCTTCCTCCCAGGATCGCCGTGGAAGAACCTCTGGCCCTGTTGTCCAGAGACCCGCTGTATTTCCACCCGCAGCACCACTTTCCCAGTCATCCACACACTCCCAGCCCAGTCTACAGCCATCGGTAGTACAGGCATGGGAGAAAAGGCGGCCTTTCTCGTCAAACCACCCACGAGCACAGGCTCTGACTGCAGGCATTGCCAAACTTCTGTCACTGGAAATGCTGTCATTCAGGCTGGTGGAGACTGACAGCTTCCGTGACTTGATGTCATTGGCAGTCCCACAGTACAATGTGCCCAGCCGCTTTTACTTCAGCAGGCAAGCTGTCCCTGCCCTGCACAAGCATGTGGAGGGACACATAAAACACGCGATACTGAATGCCATCAGTAGCAAGGTCCACCTCACCACCGATGCGTGGACCAGTCAACATGGACAGGGGCGATACCTTTCCCTCACTGCCCATTGGGTTAATGTTGTTGAGCCGGGTACAGATCGTGCGAGTGGCGCAGGACGTGTCCTGCCCACTCCAAGGATTGCAGGAATCCATTCTGTACGCATTGACTCCTCCTCTTACACCAGTTCCTCAGAATCATCGCTGCAGGAGCCGTCACAGTCCACCTCCACATGGACCCGTGATGAACGTTTACCTGTTACGACCGACATGAGCACAGCCGTGGCCAAACGTCAACAGGCCGTCTTGAAATTAATTTCTTTGGGGAATCGAAGCCACACAGCGCAGGAGCTCTGGAATGCCATCAAGCAGGAGAGCTATGTGTGGTTTGTGCCAGCGAATCTCCAGCCAGGCATGGTAGTGTGTGATAATGGCCGAAATCTGGTGGCAGCTCTGGGCCTCGGCAACCTCACTCACATCCCATGTCTGGCACATGTGCTCAATTTGGTCGTGCAGAGTTTTTTGAGGGACTATCCAGATCTTGATGCACTGCTGCACAAGGTCCGCCTAGAGTGTGCTCACTTGCGGCGTTCCAGCACGGCAAAAGCGCGCATTGCGGCTCTGCAGCGCCGACACCACCTGCCGGAACATCGCATCATATGTGACCTACCTACCAGGTGGAATTCCACGTTACATATGTTGGTGCGGTTGTGTGAGCAGCAGCAAGCTGTAATGGAGTACCAGCTGCATCAGGCGCAAAGAAGTCGCACTCCGCGCCGTTCAGACTTCACAACCACAGAGTGGGCCACTATGAAGGACGTCTGCCAGGTTTTGCGTCACTTCGATTATTCCACGCGGATGGCGAGTGCAGATGATGCACTAGTCAGCATGACTGTCCCCCTTATCTGCCTGCTTGAAAAATCACTGCAAGCGCTAAGGGATGATGGATGAGGATTCACCATTTCCATCATCTTCTGGACAGTCAGCGCCACGTGGTTCCTCACAAACGCATAGGCAGGGGACACTTTGTGAGGAGGATGAGGAGAAGTCAATGGAGGAGGAAGACATCCGTAGAGAGGAGGGAGTTACACAATTGTCCAGTACTCAGTGTGTACAGCGAGGGTGGGGTGATGACGAGCGGGCAGAGATCACGCCTCCAGCAGGGGACAGCGTTTCTTGGCCAGTTGGCAGTCTGCAGCACATGGTGGATTACATGCTGCAGTGCCTGAGAAATGACCGCCGCACCGCCCACATTCTCAACACGTCTGATTATTGAGTGTTCACCCTCCTCGATCCTCGCTACCGGGACAACGTAGAAAGCCTCATCACACCGTTGAACCGGGAGCGAAAAATGCGGGAATACCAAGACACACTGGTGAATTCCATCATCTTCTCCATTCCAAGTGAGAGAAGTGCTGCTAGTGCATTACAAAGCAGCTCAGTGCATCCAGGCAGTGGTGGAGGCTCGGCACAAAGAGGGAGCAGAAGCAGTGCCTCTGCCCAAGGCAAGACCAGTATGGCCCAACTGTGGCACAGTTTTCTGTGCCCGCCACAAAAGTCTACACCATCACAGACGGCTCCAGTCAGCAGGAGCAGGGCCGGCTCCAGGTTTTTGAGGGCCCCGGGCGAAAGAGTCTCAGTGGGCCCCCCCCCCCCCTTTAAAATATACCACGATTCATGATGCCCAGATACAGCGGAGAAATATAGTTATAGTACAATGCCAGATTTCACTTCTTACATGAGTGATAGCTATTGTAAATTCTGCAGTGTATATATACAGGAGGAGTGGTACTGTGCAGTGTATATATACAGGAGGAGTGGTACTGTGCAGTGTATATATACAGGACAGGAGGAGCGGTACTGTGCAGTGTATATATACAGGAGGAGTGGTACTGTGCAGTGTATATATACAGGAGGAGTGGTACTGTGCAGTGTATATACTTCAACAGCCGCCCAGCCCAGGCCCCCAGCACCTGTCCTGTATATATATTATATACACTGTATCTATACAGGCTGTGCTGGGGGCCTGGGCTGGGAGGCTGCTGTAGTATATATATATCAGCTGCAGCCGCCCAGCCCATGGCCGCCCCAGGTCACCCAGTCCCAGACTGTCAGAACATACAGCGATATAGCATTGCACTCACTCAGGTGCTGGTAGGAGCTCCGTCTCCTTGATAAGTTCAGCAGTGCACACAGTCAGGAGATTCAGAGCAGGAGAACTCTCCGCCCACAATGTCACGCTGGCTGTGTCCTTAATTAACCCCTATGTGTGCCTGGCCCTGCACTGACAGTGAGAAGATGCTTGTGCCAGCGCAAATTGAAAGGGTAGAAAGGGTTAAAGCAGCCAGATGGCTCTATGACTGTGTGAGTGGGCCCCCCTGTCTCGTCAGGGCCCCGGCACTTGCCCGGCTAGGCCGGGTGTTGACGCCGGCCCTGAGCAGGAGGCAACGGTTCCGTCAGATGGTGACAGACTACATGTCTTGCCCTCTTGCTGTACTCCCAGACGGCTCTTCACCTTTCAAGTTTTGGGTCTCAAAGCTGGATACATGGCCAGAGCTAAGCCAGTATGCATTGGAGGTGCTGGCTTGCCCTGCGGCTAGTGTATTATCGGAACGCGTCTTTAGTGCTGCAGGTGGTGTACTAACTGACCGTCGCATGCGACTATCCTCCGATAACGTTGACCGGCTTACTTTCCTGAAAATGAACAAGGCCTGGATCTCACAGGAATTTGCCACTCCTCTTCCTGATTAAATAATTAGGTGACTGTCTACGTTATCCAGGTATCCTGTTGTGTTCATCTTTCTACCACCTGAACTTAAATTCCTGGGCTCCAACACCGCCAGTTGAGGCTCAGAAGTGCCGTCTGCACAGTCAAAACATACGACCCAGTGTTATTGGGTTTCAGTAACGTCAGATGATCCCCAGCTGTGTAGCCGGCAATGTGTCCTGTGACCGCCACGCTGACACAGCAACTGAAATGTAAGGGAACCTGTCCCCCCCCCCCAAGGCTTTTGTTACTGAAAGAGCCACCTTGTGCAGCAGTAATGATGCACAAGGAAAAGGTAGCTATTTTTGTTTAGCTCCTTGCACACGCAGAACTTAACACTTATAAAATGTGTCCACTGATACTGTAAAACCGTCCCGGAGGTGGGACTTTCCTTCGTAATGTGACGCAGCACAGCCGTCATTCTTACCCCCCCGGCGCTGTGCGCCGGCTCCTCAGCGTTGTTTGATTCTGTCTCGAAGCCTGTGCTGTTATGTTATCCCTTGGCCAGGCACACTTAGCGCTGCCCCTCTTCTGACATCATTTGGTGTCAGGCTGGCTGCGCCTGTGCGGCCGCGCTGGACGAGAGCCCGCCTCGCAGTGTCTTCTGATTTAATCCCACTGCGGGCCTGAGATCCATGGACATGCGCAGTGCATATCTCAACCTCCACCTCTCACTCATCTCCCTACGCCTTCTTCAGACTATGCGCCGTCAGCTGATCCCTAATAGCATGCCACGGCCGTGACGCCGCACAGTCTGAAGAAGCCGTAGGGAGGGGAGTGAGAGGCGAGGATATGCACTGCGCATGGCCACGGATCCCAGGCGCGCGGTGGGATTACATTAGACGACACTGCGAGGCGGGCTCTCGGCCAGCGCGGCCGCACAGGCGCAGCCAGCCTGACACCAAATGATGTCAGAAGATGGGCAGCGCTAAGTGTGCCTGGCCAAGGGATAACATAACAGCACAGGCTTCGAGACAGAATCAAACAACGCTGAGGACCCTGGGCGCGGCGCCGGGGGGGGGGTAAGAATGACGGCTGTGCTGCGTCATATTACGAAGGAATGTCCCAGCTCTGGGACGGTCTCACGGTATCAGGGGACACATTTTATAAGTGTTTAGTTCTGTGTTTGCAAGGAGCATAATGAAAAGAGCCATCTTTTCCTTTTGCATCCTTTGTGCTGCACAAGCTGGCTCTTTCAGCTACAAACGCCTTGGGGGGGGGGGGTTAAAGGTTCCCTTTAGACTTTCTCCAATCAGGCTTCGGCCTACACTGTGTTCCTCTGCTCCTCCTGCTGTCCCTGGGCTCCAACACTGCTAGTTACCGTCCAGAAGTGCTGTCGCACAGTCCCAACAGTCCCTCCTCTGTTATTGGGGTTCAGTAACGTCAGCTGTTCCCCAGCTGTGTGTGTGGCAATCCCTCCTATCTCCTCCACGTCCTCCTCCTGCTGCTGTCCCTGGGCTCCAACACCACTAGTTGCCGTCCAGAAGTGCTGTCCGCACAGTCCCAACAGTCCCTCCTCTGTTATTGGGGTTCAGTAATGTCAGCTGTTCCCCAGCTGTGTGTGTGGCAATCCCTCCTATCTCCTCCACCTCCTCCTCCTCCTGCTGTCCCTGGGCTCCAACACCGCTAGTTGCCATCCAGAAGTGCTGTCCGCACAGTCCCAACAGTCCCTCCTCTGTTATTGGGGTTCAGTAACGTCAGCTGTTCCCCAGCTGTGTGTGTTGCAATCCCTCCTATCTCCTCCACCTCCTCCTCCTCCTGCTGTCCCTGGGCTCCAACACCGCTAGTTGCCGTCCAGAAGTGCTGTCCGCACAGTCCCAACAGTCCCTCCTCTGTTATTGGGGTTCAGTAAGTCAGCTGTTCCTCAGCTGTGTGTGTGGCAATCCCTCCTATCTCCTCCACCTCCTCCTCCTCCTGTCCCTGGGCTCCAACACCGCTAGTTGCCGTCCAGAAGTGCTGTCCGCACAGTCCCAACAGTCCCTCCTCTGTTATTGGGGTTCAGTAACGTCAGCTGTTCCCCAGCTGTGTGTGTGGCAATCCCTCCTATCTCCTCCACCTCCTCCTCCTGCTGCTGTCCCTGGGCTCCAACACCGCTAGTTGCCGTCCAGAAGTGCTGTCCGCACAGAGCCAAACACCTCGCCAATGTGTTAGTGGGGTTCAGTAATGCCTGCTGCTCCCCTGCTGTGTATACGGCAACGTGTCCTGCGACCGCCACGCAGGCACAACAAGTTAAATTTAAGGGAACCTGTCCCCCCCCCCCAGGCGTTTGTTACTGAAGGAGACACCTTGTGCAGCAGTAATGATGCAAAGGGAAAAAGTGCCTCTTTTCGTGGTGCTCCTTGCACATGCTGAACCTAACACTTATGAAATGTGTCCCCTCACACAGTTAAACCGTCCGGTCGGTGGAACTTTCCTTTGTCATGTGACGCAGCACAGCCGTCATTCTTACCCCCTTGGCGCCGTGCGCCTCCTCCTCAGAGTTGTTTGAATCTGTCCCGGAGTCTGCGCTGTTATGTTATCCCTTGGCCAGGCACACTTAGCGCTGCCCGTCTTCTGACATCATTTGGTGTCAGGATGGCTGCACCTGTGCAGCCGCGCTGGACGAGATCCCGCCTCGTAGTGTCTTCTGATTTCATCCCACTGCGGACCTGTGATCCATGGACATTAGCAGTGCATATCTTAACCTCCGCCTCTCACTCATCTCCCTACGCCTTCTTCAGACTGTGCGCTGTCAGCTGATCCCTAATAGCATGCCACGGCCGTGACGCCGCACAGTCTGAAGAAGCCGTAGGGAGGGGAATGAGAGGCGAGGATATGCACTGCTCATGCCCATGGATCACAGGTCCGCAGAGTGATTACATTAGATGACACAGTGAGGCGGGATCTTGCCCAGCGCGGCCGCACAGGCGCAGCCAGCCTGACACCAAATGATGTCAGAAGACGGGCAGCGCTAAGTGTGCCTGGCTAAGGGATAACATAACAGCGCAGACTCCGGGACAGATTCAAACAACGCTGAGGAGGAGGCGCACGGCGCCAAGGGGGTAAGAATGACGGCTGTGCTGCGTCACATGACAAAGGAAAGTTCCACCGACCGGACGGTTTAACCATGTGAGGGGACACATTTCAAAAGTGTTAGGTTCAGCATGTGCAAGGACCATCATTAAAAGAGCTAAGTTTACCTTTTCCAGCATTAGTGCTGTACAAGATGGCTCTTTCAGCTACAAACGCCTGGGGGGGGGGGTTAAAGGTTCCCTTTCAACTTGCTCCAGTGCAGGCTGCGGCCTACACTCTGCTCCACCTGCAGAGCCCGGGCTCCAACACCGCTAGTTGCTGTCTGGAAGTGCTGGCTGCACAGAGAAAAACACCCGCCAATGTGTCAGTGGGGTTCAGCACCGCCAGCTGTTCCCCTGCTGTGTAGCCGGCAATGTGTCCTGCAACAGCCACGCAGACACAACAGACCCAAAGCTGCCGCCAGTGCAGGCTTCGGCCTACACTCTGCTCCCCCTGCTCCTCCTGCTGACCCTGGGCTCTAACAACGCCAGTTGGGGCCCAGATGTGCTAGCTGCACAGAGAAAAACACACGCCACTGTGTCAGTGGGGTTCAGCACCGCCAGCTGTTCCCCTGCTGTGTAGCCGGCAACGTGTCCTGCAACAGCCATGCAGACACAAGAAATGAAATTGAAGGGAACCTGTCCCCCTTCCCCCAGGCGTTTGTATGTTTTACAGCCACCTTGTACAGCGGTAATGCTGCATGTGTGCAAGGTGGCTCATAAACTTATTCTCCTTGCACATGTGGAACTGAACACGTCAAAAATGTGTCCTCTGTGACCATTTAACTGTCCCGGAGGTGTGACTTTCCTTTGTAATGACACGCTGCAACCCCCTTGGTAGCGCTGCCCGTCTTCTGGCATCATTGTTTGGCTGGCTGCGCCTCTGCGGCCGCCCTGACCCACACAACGCCCCTCGGTGTCTTATTTATTTTGACTGCGAGGGTGTGATTGATGGGCATGAGCAGTGCATATGTTCGCCTGTCCCTCATCTCCTTCCGCCTTCTTCAGACTGTGCGGCTTCATGGCCGTGGCATGCGATAAGGGATCAGCTGACGCCGCACAGTCTGAAGCAGGTGTAAGGACCCGAGTGTGAGAGGCGAACATATGTACTGCGCCAGGCCATGAATCCCAGCCCCGCAGTGTTTTAACTATGTAAAGACACTGCGGGGCTGGGATTCATGGTCATCGCGAACCGCAACGGCCGACATTAAATGATGTCAGAAGATGGGCAGCGCTAACAGCGCAAGGCCAAGGGATAACACGACAGCGCAGACTCCTGTACAGCAAATAACAACGCTCAGGAGGCTGCGCCCAGCACCAAGGTGGGATTCTTGACATCTGTGCTGCGTCTCATTACGAAGGGAACTCTCGCCTCCAACACAGTTTGACTGTATAAAGGGCTAAATGTTAAACGTGTTTCATTCAGCGTGTGCAAGGAGAAAAATTAAAAGAGCAACCTTTGACTTGTGCTGCACTACTGCTGCATAAGGCGTGGCTCTTCTACTTTGTAACCCCTGAGGGGGGGTTAAAGGTTACCTTTAAAATTGGTTCAATTAGGCTTCGGCCTACACTCTGCTCCCCCTGCAGATCCTGGGCTCTAACACCGCCAGTTGGTGCCCCGAAGTGCTGGCTGCACAGAGAAAAACACCCGCCAATGTGTCAGTGGGGTTCAGCACCGCCAGCTGTTCCCCTGCTGTGTAGCCGGCAACGTGTCCTGCAACAGCCACGCAGACACAAAGCTGCCGCCAGTGCAGGCTTCGGCCTACACTCTGCTCCCTCTCCTCCTGCTGACCCTGGGCTCTAACACCGCCAGATGGTGCCCAGTACTGCTAGCTGCACAGAGAAAAACACCCGCCAATGTGTCAGTGGGGTTCAGCACTGCCAGCTGTTCCCCTGCTGTGTAGCCGGCATCGTGTCCTGCAAAAGCCACGCAGACACAAGAACTGAAATTGAATGGAACCTGTCCCCCCTCCCCCAGGTGTTTGTATGTTTTACAGCCACCTTGTACAGCAGTAATGCTGCATGTGTGCAAGGTGGCTCATAAACTTATTCTCCTTGCAAACGTGGAACAGAACACGTCTACAATGTGTCCCCTGAGACCATTAAAACGTCCCTGAGGTGTGACTTTCCTTTGTAATGACACGCACCAACCCCCTTGGTAGCGCAGCCCTTCTTCTGACATCATTGTTTGGCTGACTGCGCCTCTGCGGCCGCCCTGCCCGACACAATGCCCCTCGGTGTCTTATTTATTTTGACTGCGAGGGTGTGATTGACGGGCATGAGCAGTGCATATCTTAGCCAGGCTGTCACTCAGCTCCTTCCGCCTTCTTCAGACTGTGCGGCTTCATGGCCGTGGCATGCGATAAGGGATCAGCTGACGCTGCACAGTCTGTAGCAGGTGTAAGGACACGAGCGAGAGGCGAACATATGTACTGCGCCAGGCCATGAATCCCAGCCCCGCAGTGTGAAACACTGTAAAGACACTGCGGGGCTGGGATTCATGGGCATCGCGAACCGCACCAGCTGACATGAAATGATGTCAGAAGACGGGCAGCGCATGGCCAAGGGATAACGCAACAACGCAGACTCCTGTACATCAAAATGCGATGCTCAGGAGGCCGCGCCAAGCACCAAGGTGGTATTTTTGCCAGCTGTGCTGCGTCTCATTACGAAGGGAACTCCCGCCTCTAAGACAGATTGACTGTATAAGGGCCAAAATGTTGTACGTGTTTCATTCAGCTTGTGCAAGGAACAAAATTAAAAGAGCAACCTTTGACTTGTGCAGCACTACTGCTGCATAAGGCGTGGCTCTTCTAGTTTGTAACACCTGAGGGGGGTTAAAGGTTACCTTTAAAATTGGTTCAATTAGGCTTCGGCCTACACTCTGATCCCTCTCCTCCTGCTGACCTTGGGCTCTAACACCGCCAGTTGGGGCCCGGTACTGCTAGCTGCACAGAGAAAAACACCCGCTAATGTGTCAGTGGGGTTCAGCACCGCCAGCTGTTCCCCTGCTGTGTAGCCAGCAACGTGTCCTGCAACAGCCACGCAGACACAAAGCTGCCGCCAGTGCAGGCTTCGGCCTACACTCTGCTCCCTCTCCTCCTGCTGACCCTGGGCTCTAACACCGCCAGTTGGTGCCCAGTACTGCTAGCTGCACAGAGAAAAACACCCGCCAATGTGTCAGTGGGGTTCAGCACTGCCAGCTGTTCCTCTGCTGTGTAGCCGGCATCGTGTCCTGCAAAAGCCACGCAGACACAAGAACTGAAATTGAAGGGAACCTGTCCCCCCTCCCCCAGGTGTTTGTATGTTTTACAGCCACCTTGTACAACAGTAATGCTGCATGTGTGCAAGGTGGCTCATAAACTTATTCTCCTTGCACACGTGGAACGGAACACATCTACAATGTGTCCACTGAGACCATTAAAACGTCCCTGAGGTGTGACTTTCCTTTGTAATGACACGCAACAACCCCCTTGGTAGCGCAGCCCTTCTTCTGACATCATTGTTTGGCTGGCTGCGCCTCTGCGGCCGCCCTGCCTGACACAACGCCCCTCGGTGTCTTATTTATTTTGACTGCGAGGGTGTGATTGACGGGCATGAGCAGTGCATATCTTAGCCAGGCTGTCACTCAGCTCCTTCCGCCTTCTTCAGACTGTGCGGCTTCATGGTCGTGGCATGCGATAAGGGATCAGCTGACGCCGCACAGTCTGTAGCAGGTGTAAGGACACGAGCAAGAGGCGAACATATGTACTGCGCCAGGCCATGAATCTCAGCCCCGCAGTGTGAAACACTGTAAAGACACTGCGGGGCTGGGATTCATGGGCATCACGAACCGCACCAGCCGACATGAAATGATGTCAGAAGACGGGCAGCGCATGGCCAAGGGATAACGCAACAACGCAGACTCCTGTACATCAAAATGCGATGCTCAGGAGGCCGCGCCAAGCACCAAGTTGGTATTTTTGCCAGCTGTGCTGCGTCTCATTACGAAGGGAACTCCTGCCTCCAAGACAGATTGACTGTATAAGGGCCAAAATGTTGTACGTGTTTCATTCAGCATGTGCAAGGAACAAAATTAAAAGAGCAACCTTTGACTTGTGCAGCACTACTGCTGCATAAGGCGTGGCTCTTCTAGTTTGTAACACCTGAGGGGGGGTTAAAGGTTACCTTTAAAATTGGTTCAATTAGGCTTCGGCCTACACTCTGCTCCCTCTCCTCCTGCTGACCCTGGGCTCTAACACCGCCAGTTGGGGCCCGGTACTGCTAGCTGCACAGAGAAAAACACCCGCCAATGTGTCAGTGGGGTTCAGCACCGCCAGCTGTTCCCCTACTGTGTAGCCGGCAACGTGTCCTGCAACAGCCACGCAGACACAAAGCTGCCGCCAGTGCAGGCTTCGGCCTACACTCTGCTCCCCCTGCTCCTCCTGCTGACCCTGGGCTCTAACAACGCCAGTTGGGGCCCAGGTGTGCTAGCTGCACAGAGAAAAACACACGCCACTGTGTCAGTGGGGTTCAGCACCGCCAGCTGTTCCCCTGCTGTGTAGCCGGCAACGTGTCCTGCAACAGCCATGCAGACACAAGAAATGAAATTGAAGGGAACCTGTCCCCCCTCCCCCAGGCGTTTGTATGTTTTACAGCCACCTTGTACAGCGGTAATGCTGCATGTGTGCAAGGTGGCTCATAAACTTATTCTCCTTGCACATGTGGAACTGAACACGTCAAAAATGTGTCCTCTGTGACCATTTAACCGTCCCGGAGGTGTGACTTTCTTTTGTAATGACACGCTGCAACCCCCTTGGTAGCGCTGCCCGTCTTCTGGCATCATTGTTTGGCTGGCTGCTCCTCTGCGGCCGCCCTGACCCACACAACGCCCCTCGGTGTCTTATTTATTTTGACTGCGAGGGTGTGATTGATGGGCATGAGCAGTGCATATGTTCGCCTGTCCCTCATCTCCTTCCGCCTTCTTCAGACTGTGCGGCTTCATGGCCGTGGCATGCGATAAGGGATCAGCTGACGCCGCACAGTCTGAAGCAGGTGTAAGGACCCGAGTGTGAGAGGCGAACATATGTACTGCGCCAGGCCATGAATCCCAGCCCCGCAGTGTTTTAACTATGTAAAGACACTGCGGGGCTGGGATTCATGGTCATCGCGAACCGCAACGGCCGACATTAAATGATGTCAGAAGATGGGCAGCGCTAACAGCGCAAGGCCAAGGGATAACACGACAGCACAGACTCCTGTACAGCAAATAACAACGCTCAGGAGGCTGCGCCCAGCACCAAGGTGGGATTCTTGACATCTGTGCTGCGTCTCATTATGAAGGGAACTCTCGCCTCCAACACAGTTTGACTGTATAAAGGGCTAAATGTTATACGTGTTTCATTCAGCGTGTGCAAGGAGAAAAATTAAAAGAGCAACCTTTGACTTGTGCTGCACTACTGCTGCATAAGGCGTGGCTCTTCTACTTTGTAACACCTGAGGGGGGGTTAAAGGTTACCTTTAAAATTGGTTCAATTAGGCTTCGGCCTACACTCTGCTCCCCCTGCAGATCCTGGGCTCTAACACCGCCAGTTGGTGCCCCGAAGTGCTGGCTGCACAGAGAAAAACACCTGCCAATGTGTCAGTGGGGTTCAGCACCGCCAGCTGTTCCCCTGCTGTGTAGCCGGCAACGTGTCCTGCAACAGCCACGCAGACACAACAGACCTACAAATGCCTCCAGTGCAGGCTTCGGCCTACACTCTGCTCCCCCTGCTGACCCTTTGCTCCAACACCGCTAGTTGGGGCTCTAGGAAGACAAGCTTGAATAGGTCCCCATCCTGGTTCCAGCACCATCAGCTGGTTCCGGGCAGAGCCTTTGGCTTAGGTGCCTCCTTCTGGGTATCCGAGTTCCACCAACGTCAGGTGGTCCTTGGTAGTGCTTTCAGGCACGGGTACCTCCTGCTTAGTAACCGGGTTCCAGTAACGTCAGCTGGTCCTCGGTAGTTCCATTGGCTTTTGGACCTTCGGCTACCCATCCGGGTTCCAGTACCGTCAGCTGGTTCTCGGCAGTGTCTTTTGCTCTTGTACCTTCTGCTCCCCATCCTGGTTCCAGTACCGTCAGCTGGTTCCGGGCAGAGCCTTTGGCTTAGGTGCCTCCCTCTGGGTATCTGAGTTCCACCAACGTCAGGTGGTCCTTGGTAGTGCTTTCAGCACGGGTACCTTTTGCTTAGTAACCGGGTTCCAGTAACGTCAGCTGGTCCTCGGTAGTTCCATTGGCTCTTGGACCTTCGGCTACCCATCCGGGTTCCAGTACCGTCAGCTGGTTCTCGGCAGTGTCTTTTGCTCTTGTACCTTCTGCTCCCCATCCTGGTTCCAGTACCGTCAGCTGGTTCCGGGCAGAGCCTTTGGCTTAGGTGCCTCCCTCTGGGTATCCGAGTTCCACCAACGTCAGGTGGTCCTTGGTAGTGCTTTCAGGCACGAGTACCTCCTGCTTAGTAACCGGGTTCCAGTAACGTCAGCTGGTCCTCGGTAGTTCCATTGGCTCTTGGACCTTCGGGTAGCCATCCGAGTTCCAGTTCCATCAGCTGTTTCTCAGCATTTTCTCAGCCTTCTTGTACCTTCTGCTACATTTCCAAGTTCAAGACCCTAAAGACGACGACCCGGAAGACCACCCCTAAGATGACGACGACACCAGAGACGACAACCACTGAGATGACGACGACACTGGAGACGATGACCCTGAAGACCACCCCGATGACGACGACCCCGGAGACGACGACTCTGGAGATGACGACGACCTGGAAGACCGAGAAGCAGAAGAACAAGAGGCTGCAGAACAAAGAGCAGAAGAACATTAAGCATGAGACTAAATATCAGAGCAAAAGATATTATCTAAATTATAAGCAGAAGAAGACTAAGCAGTGTATGGGGGTGAGTCCGTTCCTCCTCGTGGTGCCCCTGGATAAAGCCTGATGCTGCAGGCCAAACTGAACGCGGACAAATGTAACTGTTTTGTGACAGGCAGAACGGAAGGTGTAATCTTCAAACTTTTATAGATAACAACTACGGGAATGCCTGTCACAAATAAGAATATGATGAAGAAGTTGAATATGAAGAAGATAATAGTAAAATAAAAAGAATATGAACAATGTAACAAAAAAAATAATAGGTAGAAGATGAAGAAGAAGATGAATAAGGTGAAGAAGTTGATGTCAAAGAAGCTGATGATGAGGATAATGAAGAAGAAAGTGTGGGAGAAGTAAAAAAGAAGGTGAAGGGCGTGGAAGTAGTGAAACATCAATATCTGACAAAATAAAAAAAAAATTAACATAGTCAAAATCTTTCTAACGCCGAACGTCATAAAAAACAAAACAAAATCCTGCTATTCTATTAGATTGGGCTAAACCTCTGTGCCTTTAATGTCTCCGCCACCTCCCCCAATACATCCTACATTATTCTTAGTTGTTTTCCTTCATGTAGAATGAACCTACAAGTTAAGAAAGGGTTTATTTTAATTCCGATATTTTCGTCCCATTGACTTGCATTGGGATCGGGTATCGGTATCGGATTAGATCCGATACTTTGACGGTATCGGCCGATACTTTCCGATACCGATACTTTCCGATACCGATACTTTCCGATATCGGAAGGTATCGCTCAACACTAGTCTTCAGTAAAAAGGTAAAGAGACTGCAACCTTGTGTCCTCGTTCTTCACTGCGCCTCTAACTATCAACCATCTACACACTGGGAAGCCCTAGGGATACACTTCACCTGTGGGAAGGTATACCATCTAGCTGCCATAACATCACCCCAGCGGACCCCTTAAAGCAGCGTCGGTCACCCTGACCGAATACCACAGGTGGCGTCACGAACATTTCTCCTTTAAAGACCTTTCCCCCTTTTACACGGACATCCCTAGGGCCACGGACCGGGTCAGCCACCGTGACATCCCCCTGCGAACCGAAGGACCCGGTACCGAGTACCCACTGGCCCTAGACGGGGCGATCCAAATCCCTTGCTGCTTATTATATTCCACTCATTGAAAGGTGAAAATCAATATTATTCAATTCTCTGTCAGTGGATTTAATGTTATGGCTGATTGTTGTACAATCTGAATAATAATATGTTTTACATTTACAATATTATTTACCTTTATTTATACAGCACCAAGTGAGATTTTATTCATTCACTAAAACCCCTGCCTCAGTGAAAATTACAGCCAACTTTACGAACTGTGGACACACACGGAGCAGACTTCCTAGGAAACCTATTTACCGTATATTATCTTTATTTACACTAGAAAATACTAACGTTCCCAGATTCCCAGAGGTGTGTAGTGTAAGGAAGGTGCATTTGTTACCTCATATAATGGAGACACAGTCCCCTGAGTGTACAGAACGTTAGGTATGCCCTTCTCATACTGCATTGGATTTATTTTTATCTTAAAATTGCTTCACATTTCTTATTGCTTGGGATTATGCACACAACTGTATTACTGCTAGGTTTATCAGCATGCACAGAGCTTTATATTCTTTATATTGAGATATGTATTGCCTTGACTGTCTCTCCATATGTCTCAAATTTCCTATGGAGAAATGTATCTTCCATTGGACAGTATACTCAGATGTATTCTCATCTATAAGCTTTGATACAAGGAAAGAATATCTCTAAACATATGGCACCTGATATGCTAAACAACATTTTGTATATGGACTAATAGCCTGCACCATGCCTGTTTTTAGTTATTTTCTATTTTTTTTATTAACATATGAATCTCTTTTTATGTCCATATTTCAATCTGAAATATTGGAGAATGTACACATGGGACATTTCAATGTGCTGTAAGAAAGCAGGAGGAAAGGTCCTGGATAGCAGATATGTGTCACCAAGGTGATTGGCTTTGGTAATGTCAAATCTGAACTAGTAACAACAAGTTACTGAGAGATAAAGGGGTCCAAATCAATGTCAGTAGTCACTCTGTGTGACTACAGACTTATGAATCCCCCCCCCCAGGGCAAGCACTGTGTGCTGCAGGGATTCGCTGGTTTCCAACCTGGGACTGAAGGGCATGTATGCGTTAACCATACTTCTGAACAGAGGGCATGGCCTCACTCTCCATACATTTTATTATATGGAGCTTGTGTATGGCAACGTCCTTCTTCTTCCAAAAAAAACAAACAAACACAGTCCCTGAACATTTAACTCTGCCAACCACACCCTTGAAGGTGGAGATATGGTGAATAGGCGTCCCGCCCATCACTCACCTACTCACCAAAAATCCAGACCCTTGAAACAACTGGTTTAACCCTCTTCAATACATCGTATACTGGAGAGAAACTTAAGGGTTTTAGATCACAGAAGAAAGCAATCTGCGTGATACATATCTCCCCTTACACACAGTCCCTGACCCTGTCACTTATTTCCCCCTCTGCCCAAGCCAGGAGTTTTTGCACCTTCAGACACCAAACAGGGAATTTGGGAGAGAGCATCCGCGTTACTGTGTAACTTCCTGGGTCTATGCTCTACATGGAAACTGAAATCTTAGAGGCCTAAAAACTATCTAGTCACACAGGCATTCTTATTCTTATTTTCCCTCAACCATCTCAGAGGAGCATGGTCTGACACTAGCTTCAATCTACGGCCTAGCAGGTAATATTTCAGTGTATCTATGGCCCATTTTATGGCTAAGCACGCCTCGATGATGGCATAATTTCTCTTGCATGAAGAGAGCTTCTGGCTCAGATACAGGATGGGATGTTCTTCCCCATATATTTTTTGAGACAGCACGGCTCTTAAGCCAATATCTGATGCATCTGTTTGGACCACAAATTCTTCGCTGAAGTCTGGTGCGACCAGAACCCGATGTGTACACAAAGCCTGCTTCAACTCCTGGAAAGCCATCACAGTCTCACCAGACCATTTAATCATCATCGATTTTGTGCATTTAAGGAGATTTGTTAATGGTGCAACAATAAGGGCAAAACTTGGGATAAACTGCCGATAATATCCCACAATTCCAAGAAACTTCCTCACTTACTTCTTGGAAAGCGGTTGCCGCCACTTTTGAATCACCTCTATCTTGTTTAACTGTGGCTTGATTTTGCCTCTCCTGATGACATAGCCTAAGTACTTGACCTCTTCCTTCCCTATGGCACACTTTTTTTGATTTACGATGAACCCAGCTTTTCTCAACGCATCCAGGATCTTCTGTACCTTTGGTAGATGACTACCCCAGTCAGGGCTGAAGACCACAATGTCATCTAGGCAGGCTGCGGCATTCTTTTTATGCGGAGCAAGGATCTGATCCATAGCCCTCTTGAGGGTTGCAGGGGCTCCCTGCAGTCTGAAGGGTATTCTGGTGTATTGGAGACACCCATCAGGTGTCGAGAAGGCTGTCTTCTCCTTGGCACTCTGGGACATGGGGATCTGCCAGTAGCCCTTCGTCAGGTCATGGGTTGTTATGTACCTCACGGTTTCAAGTCTCTCAATGAGTTTATCCACGTGGGGTATCGGATACACATCACAATTGGAGCCCTCATTCAGTTTGCGGTAATCGTTGCAAAATCGCCACTCACCATTGAGTTTCGTGCCTTGGGAATTCTATAGAATTCTATAGGGCTTGAGGGTCATCCTTACATGCAGATCTGGGCAAGTTCCCGGGCGATACTCTTAGCCGGAGAGTTCCTTAGTGGTATTGCTTCTGGGTACTGGGTTACATAGTCCATGACCACTAGGATGTATTGATGCCCTCGGAGGTTGTAGAGGAATATAAAAAAGAAGCAGAAAATGCAGCAAAAAAGCAATAATCAAACTAGATTTCAATTGCAGATTTCATTGCAAAAACCTTCAGAAAAAAATGCAGTGGAAAAAATGCAGGTGGGAACATGGCCTTAAGTAGCTTTACCTCTGCATGAAGATGAGAGGATATTTTGTCATTCAAATTTGTCAACTATTTGTTGCGATTCCCATAATTAAAAAAGTGCATAACTGTATAAAACTCACACTTCCCTTTGGAATCTATTGAATCTGTTTTGAGCTTTTTTAATTTTTAAAGGAATTCAACCTGGCAAGGGGAAAATAGATGGTAAGGGGTGGTAACCAGCTGCTCATTTCACCACACACAGCACTTTCAGCAGTGGTAAGTTATTTATATTGTATAAAAGGTACAAAATTGTCCCTTATTATGCCTTGTTGTTCATTATACACCGGTGGTGCAAACTGAAGATGCCATGGCAATTTTCAACCAGCAAAAATTATCCCTGCTTAGGAACTATTAATAGCTTAATATGGTACTTTATCACAAGCCATCCTAAATTATTTACTTTACAAGGGAGGCAAAACAGGTGTACTTTTTGAAAATGAAGAAATTATTATTATTTTTATTTAAGGGAATGCATCACATACATTTTTTTAAATGACCAATAATACCACATACAAGGGACAAATACCATCACACCATCGCCGGACCACATATTACCACCACGTAGTGACCGAATAATACCACATACAAGGAACAAATACCACGACACCATGACCAGACCACATATTAAAACCACATAGTGACCGAATACTACAGTACTGATCACTAATAAAAAAACCTCACAATATTACCATAAGTGCTATTATACACAGGAGCTCTGTACATACTATACCATGTACAGTGCAAGTGTACAGGTAATACAGTGATCACCAGTGGCATTATACACAGGAGCTCTGTATTAGAATAGTATATCACCTTGAGAATAAATATATAAAATCATAAACTAAATTAAAATTATAAAAAAAAAAATTAAAATAATTACCCTCAGTGTTATAACAAAGAAAAAGTGGAAACCACTCAAAACCAGAAAACAACCCAATCACCAAAGCTATGGATACACCATGGAAGACCCGACAGGATCATATAATTCAGGATAAATATCTTTATTCACTAGTAGCAGTGATACAGAAAAATGAATAAAAGTTAAATACTAATTAGACAAAGTGTGTACGTATCAGGACAGTACATATATCATATAAATCAATAAAAATGAACCCATATGCATGAATTATATCCTATGTGGGATATCAACAGTGGACCTATACAAGATAATGGTCACCCAAAATAGGGTATAGAAAATCCCCCCAAAAATTCTTAGAGTGAAACAACATAACATACATGTGACGATCAATGCTAAAAATATACACGTGCCAAAGTGAATAAAATAAAGATAGCTGAAAAAGTATGTAAGTGCAGCAGTGCAGGGAATCAAATAGTAAGTATGCAATCCTCCACATAATTAATAAAGTGCTATGTGTAAAAAGTACAGGGGGTGACGAAGGAATTTAGTTCCAAAACGCGCGACGGGGTGTGTGCGCTTACAGGACAGAGTGGCACTTCAAGGTAATGACGGTCATGATCTCAACCTTAATTACTTTTGCACATAGCACTTTATTAATTATATGAAGGATTGCATACTTACTATGTGATTACCTGCACTGCTGCACTTACATACATTGTCAGCTATCTTTATTTTATTCACTTTGGCACGTGACCATTATCTTGTATAGGTCCACTGTTGATAACCCACATAGGATAAAATTCATGCATATGGGTTCATTTTTATTGATTTATATATGTACTGTCCTGATACGTACACACTTTGTCTATTTGGTATTTAACTATTACTCATTTTTCTGTATCACTGCTACTAGTGAATAAAGATATTTATCCTGAATTATATGATCCTGTCGGGTCTTCCATGGTGTATCCATAGCTTTGGTGATTGGGTTGTTTACAGGAGCTCTGTATATAGTGTCAGTCCAAAATAGCTCCAACAAAGTATTGATCCGCACAGCGGGGAAGCCCACTCAGTGCACAGTTAACTGCATGAACCGATACTGCAAGTGTATATACAGCAGTGAGTGCTCCGTAAGCCGGGGTGCCACTCCAAAGAAATAGCCACAATGGATACACAAATTGAAAGGAACGGATGGCCCTCACTGGTTATAAGAACTTCTTTATTCCAATACTTTAAAACATCTTCATTGGGAGGATGGGAGCAGGAGTGGAATGGACGACAGCCATTTCGCGCTGCAGTGGTGCTTCTACTGGTCACACAAGTGAGTGAACCTAGAGTCACCAACCCATATACAGTCAAGCAAATAAGGCAGCACACTGCAGCGCTAAAACATGCAAACATGAAACATGAAAACTGAACTGTATTACTGCACTAGAAATATGAAAAATGAGAGCGTTTAGCGCATAAAAATGGCCAATTTTATGTGTACCTGGTAGCCACTTTAGGGCATCTCTCTTATACCAGGTCCTACGCTTTCCTTTCCTCGCTGAAAATAAACGTCTCCATGTGAATGGGTACCTGTGAAAACCTCTTCTTAGACTAACATTCTCTCTCTCTGTGGAGGGGTAATGGACCTGTTGCAATTAAGACACCTGTGGCTAAGAGGCGGAGTGCTCGGTCAGAAGGCTAAAGAATACATTTCAAAAAACTGACCGTCACATCCAAACATAGACTAAGTGTGAACAGGTGCTGAACCTAGAGTCACCAACTCGTATACAGTCAAGCAAATAAGGCAGCACACTGCAGCGCTAAAACATGCAAACATGAAACATGAAAACTGAACTGCATTACTGCAATAGAAATATGAAAAATGAGAGCGTTTAGCGCATAAAAATGGACAATTTTATGTGTACCTGGTATCCTCTTTAGGGCATCTCTCTTATACCAGGTCCTACGCTTTCCTTTCCTCGCTGAGAATGTTAGTCTAAGAAGAGGTTTTCACAGGTACCCATTCACATGGAGACATTTGTTCTCAGCGAGGAAAGGAAAGCGTAGGACCTGGTATAAGAGAGATGCCCTAAAGTGGCTACCAGGTACACATAAAATTGGCCATTTTTATGTGCTAAACTCTCTCATTTTTCATATTTCTAGTGCAGTAATGCAGTTCAGTTTTCATGTTTCATGTTTGCATGTGTTAGCGCTGCAGTGTGCTGCCTTATTTGCTTGACTGTATACGAGTTGGTGACTCTAGGTTCAGCACCTGTTCACACTTAGTCTATGTTTGGATGTGACGGTCAGTTTTTTGAAATGTATTCTTTAGCCTTCTGACCGAGCACTCCGCCTCTTAGCCACAGGTGTCTTAATTGCAACAGGTCCATTACCCCTCCACAGAGAGAGAGAATGTTAGTCTAAGAAGAGGTTTTCACAGGTACCCATTCACATGGAGACATTTATTCTCAGCAAGGAAAGGAAAGCGTAGGACCTGGTATAAGAGAGATGCCCTAATGTGGCTACCAGATACACATAAAATTGGCCATTTTTATGTGCTAAACGCTCTCATTTTTCATATTTCTAGTGCAGTAATGCAGTTTTCATGTTTCATGTTTGCATGTTTTAGCGCTGCAGTGTGCTGCCTTATTTGCTTGACTGTATACGAGTTGGTGACTCTAGGTTCAGCACCTGTTCACACTTAGTCTATGTTTGGATGTGACGGTCAGTTTTTTGAAATGTATTCTTTAGCCTTCTGACCGAGCACTCCGCCTCTTAGCCAAAGGTGTCTTAATTGCAACAGGTCCATTACCCCTCCACAGAGAGAGAGAATGTTAGTCTAAGAAGAGGTTTTCACAGGTACCCATTCACATGGAGACATTTATTCTCAGCAAGGAAAGGAAAGCGTAGGACCTGGTATAAGAGAGATGCCCTAATGTGGCTACCAGATACACATAAAATTGGCCATTTTTATGTGCTAAACGCTCTCATTTTTCATATTTCTAGTGCAGTAATGCAGTTTTCATGTTTCATGTTTGCATGTTTTAGCGCTGCAGTGTGCTGCCTTATTTGCTTGACTGTATACGAGTTGGTGACTCCAGGTTCAGCACCTGTTCACACTTAGTCTATGTTTGGATGTGACGGTCAGTTTTTTGAAATGTATTCTTTAGCCTTCTGACCGAGCACTCCGCCTCTTAGCCACAGGTGTCTTAATTGCAACAGGTCCATTACCCCTCCACAGAGAGAGAGAATGTTAGTCTAAGGGCCCCTTCACACTGTGCAATCAAAGTCTGAACGAGCGTTCGATTTGTGACGTTTATCCGTCCTCGTTCCGAGGTTGCAAAGTGTGACATGGCGTTACGATTTGCGACGCAGCCCAGCATCGTACGATGTGAAAGAAAGAGCAGAACTTTCTTTCGTCGTAAATGTCCCGCTGTGGCGGTCGAAATCGTAGTATGTGACGGCGGTCATACGAGCTCGTAATGCGACTACGTGGGTTGGGCTTCCGCATACCTGTCTCCTGATTGGGCGTGACGTTTTAGCACGCCCATGCTGGTAATACGTCACGCTCGGAGTCGTAGGACTATGGCGGTGTGAAGGGTAGCGTACGATTGCGACGCGTGACGTTCACATCGCAACTACGTCAGAAAAAGCGTTAACATCGTAGAGTGTGACCGCTGGCTACGAGCTCGTACTGCGATGTCGAATATGACGCAAATGCGTCGTAATCGTAGCAGAATCGACCAGTGTGAAGGTACCCTAAGAAGAGGTTTTTACAGGTACCCATTCACATGGAGACGTTTATTCTCAGCGAGGAAAGGAAAGCGTAGGACCTGGTATAAGAGAGATGCCCTAAAGAGGATACCAGGTACACATAAAATTGGCCTTTTTTATGCGCTAAACGCTCTCATTTTTCATATTTCTAGTACAGTAATGCAGTTCAGTTTTCATGTTTCATGTTTGCATGTGTTAGCGCTGCAGTGTGCTGCCTTATTTGCTTGACTGTATACGAGTTGGTGACTCTAGGTTCAGCACCTGTTCACACTTATTCTATGTTTGGATGTGACGGTCAGTTTTTTGAAATGTATTCTTTAGCCTTCTGACCGAGCACTCCGCCTCTTAGCCACAGGTGTCTTAATTGCAACAGGTCCATTACCCCTCCACAGAGAGAGAGAATATGAGTCTAGGAAGAGGTTTTTCACAGGTACCCATTCACATGGAGATGTTTATTCTCAGCAAGGAAAGGAAAGCGTAGGACCTGGTATAAGAGAGATGCCCTAAAGTGGCTACCAGGTACACATAAAATTGGCCATTTTTATGCGCTAAACGCTCTCATTTTTCATATTTCTAGTGCAGTAATGCAGTTCAGTTTTCATGTTTCATGTTTGCATGTTTTAGCGCTGCATTGTGCTGCCTTATTTGCTTGACAGGTGAGTGAGACTGACATCACCTCTTAACAGAAGGAGGCAGCTAAACCCCACCCCGGTGCTTGAACACATGTGCAGCAGCTATACATAACAATTAAAATAATGAATAAGGAGAAAGTAAAAGCGCACTCACCGGTTTTGAACAATATGAGCGGTTTATTCACATGTAATCATGCGGTGCAGGGAGGGTTTGTGAATACAAAAGCGGATGACAGCTGTTTCGTGCTAGGTGTGCACTTCAACAGATCCAATGGCGAGTGAAAGGGAGAGGGAACCTTTTAACTGAATAGCCTTTAGGTCCCACCCATTGTTCACTTCGTCATAATGGACAATTAGCCACTATCCAGAGAAAAAAATGTGAAACAGTGAAACAAATTTAAAAAGAGTAAAAACATTAACGGGTGATGAATAATAACATTTAGGAGGAAATATACTATACTACAGTAACGAAAAAGCAGGCATTCTCTACAAAAAAACCGACATGTCAACTCTGTCGTTGAACCCTATTGGTCCGGATGCATTCGTTCTTAATATCCACTTTGCTTCATTGCGCAAAAGCATGCGATTTAAATTACCGCCATCTCGCGGCAGGACAGTTTTCTCTATCCCTGCAAAACGGAGCATTTTTATATCACCCCCATGTTGTTCATTCATGTGCCTTATCAAGCGGGGGACTCCTTTGCCTGTGCGCAATGAATTTAGGTGTTCCCTGAACCGGACAAACATTGGGCGAATTGTTTTCCCAATATAGAAGAAACCACAAGGGCAATATAAAATATAAACCACATGGGTTGTTCTACATGAGATAAAGTCACATACTGTATGCGTTATTGGACCAATTTTCAAAGTAGTTCCTGTTTGGTGTTGGTTACAGTAATTACAATGCCCACAACGGAAATTTCCTTTGGGTGCGGTATTTTGGAGCCAATTATTGTGAGATGAAGTTACCCGGTTTTGAACTATTAAATCCCCCATATTTTTACCGCGGCGGCAGGCAAAGAGGGGGCCCTTCTCCGTCATTTCATTCAACGCTGGATCCTGGCAAAGAGTTTGCCAGTTTTTACGGATTGCTGACCTAATTTGTGCGTCCATAGGGCCATACTTAAAGCAAAAAACAAATTTTTTGTCATTTTTAGATGTTTTTTCTTTTTTATTGTGTGTTTTTGCTCGTTCCAGCGCTGAGTTCAAAACGGATTGGGGATACCCTCTATCCCTAAACCTTCCGTATAATTCTTGGGATTGTTTTTGAAAACTCGCATCATTGCTATTTATTCTCTTCACTCGGAGGAACTGGCTATAAGGCAAAGCTTTTTTCACATACATTGGATGGACACTGTTGAAATGCAGTAGGGAATTACAAGAGGAAGGTTTACGATATACTTCTGTGTGTAAATTACCATCAACTACCCTTAGACTAACATCCAAAAATGTCAAATTTGTACCTCCAAATAGATGGGTGAACTGCATGTTCATGGTGTTGGAAAGCGCCAGGTACTCCACAAACCGTGTGAAAGAAGCCTGGTCGCCGTCCCACACCATGAACATGTCGTCCACGAAGCGCACATAAAATTTTATGTGTTTGAGGTACGGATTTTTCACAGAGTATATGTACCTCTCTTCAAATACAGACAGGAAGAGGTTTGCCAGGGTACAAGAGACTGGTGTACCCATGGCAGTACCCTCCACCTGTCTGTACCAGGTATTGTCGAATTGAAACGTGTTGTTTTTCAAGATAAAGGTTAAACCTTCTTTTATGAATGAGATAGTATTCGGGTCTGTAGGAGTGCTTTTCAAAATTTCTTGGATTGCCTCCACACCCGCATCTTGTGGGATACGGGTGTAGAGGCTTTCCACATCTATTGATGCTAAGGAGAAACCCTCTTGCCAGTCAAAATCGCGTAGGGTCTTTAGAAAATGCTTAGTGTCCCTTATATACGCCGGTGTATCACATAATAAGGGACGCAGAAGCCAGTCCATGTAGGCAGATAAGGGTTCCGTGATTGAACCCACCCCAGAAACAATAGGACGGCCTGGGGGTTCTTCTAGAGATTTGTGGATTTTAGGTAAATGGTACCAATGCGGTTTCCTCGGAAATTCCGGAAAAAGTTTTTCCGCTTGGGTTTTAGACAAGGTACCATTTTCCACAAAAACTCTCAGGAGAGAACGTAGTGAGTTCTGAATTTTAAAGGTGGGGTCCCCTTTTAATATTTCATAGGTTTTTCTATCTGAAAGTTGTTTCAAAGCTTCTTTCATGTAAAGCTTTTTTTGAAGGAGAACGGTATTACCACCCTTATCTGCTCTACGTACTATAATATCCGGACATTTTTGTATGTTTTTTATGGCTTCTAACTCTGCAGGTTTTAAATTTTTGCCAATTTTGTTATATAGTATTGCTTCCACGTCTTTAACTACTTGAGCCTCAAAGGCATCAATTAAGTTTCCTGGGGACACCGGAGGGACATACGTGGATTTAACCCCTTTTCTAAAAGGCTTTGTTGGAAGTGTACTTGTATTTGGCAATGGGTCACTGGTTAAACTAACCAATAGCTCCGCTTCTTGTCGTACATTTTCTGAGGGATCCATTAATAATGAAAAGCCTAAAGGGCCCATTTTACAGGGTTGTTCTGCAAGAAATATTTTTTTCTCGCTCTCATTTTGGTTTTTATTATTATCACCTGTTTTCTGTGTAAACGTTTTGTATAAATGAACCTTTCTTACAGCCTTGTACAAATCTATCTTGAAATCCACTATGTCAAATTCCTCAGGGAGAGGAAGAGAGGTACATATACTCTGTGAAAAATCCGTACCTCAAACACATAAAATTTTATGTGCGCTTCGTGGACGACATGTTCATGGTGTGGGACGGCGACCAGGCTTCTTTCACACGGTTTGTGGAGTACCTGGCGCTTTCCAACACCATGAACATGCAGTTCACCCATCTATTTGGAGGTACAAATTTGACATTTTTGGATGTTAGTCTAAGGGTAGTTGATGGTAATTTACACACAGAAGTATATCGTAAACCTTCCTCTTGTAATTCCCTACTGCATTTCAACAGTGTCCATCCAATGTATGTGAAAAAAGCTTTGCCTTATAGCCAGTTCCTCCGAGTGAAGAGAATAAATAGCAATGATGCGAGTTTTCAAAAACAATCCCAAGAATTATACGGAAGGTTTAGGGATAGAGGGTATCCCCAATCCGTTTTGAACTCAGCGCTGGAACGAGCAAAAACACACAATAAAAAAGAAAAAACATCTAAAAATGACAAAAAATTTGTTTTTTGCTTTAAGTATGGCCCTATGGACGCACAAATTAGGTCAGCAATCCGTAAAAACTGGCAAACTCTTTGCCAGGATCCAGCGTTGAATGAAATGACGGAGAAGGGCCCCCTCTTTGCCTGCCGCCGCGGTAAAAATATGGGGGATTTAATAGTTCAAAACCGGGTAACTTCATCTCACAATAATTGGCTCCAAAATACCGCACCCAAAGGAAATTTCCGTTGTGGGCATTGTAATTACTGTAACCAACACCAAACAGGAACTACTTTGAAAATTGGTCCAATAACGCATACAGTATGTGACTTTATCTCATGTAGAACAACCCATGTGGTTTATATTTTATATTGCCCTTGTGGTTTCTTCTATATTGGGAAAACAATTCGCCCAATGTTTGTCCGGTTCAGGGAACACCTAAATTCATTGCGCACAGGCAAAGGAGTCCCCCGCTTGATAAGGCACATGAATGAACAACATGGGGGTGATATAAAAATGCTCCGTTTTGCAGGGATAGAGAAAACTGTCCTGCCGCGAGATGGCGGTAATTTAAATCGCATGCTTTTGCGCAATGAAGCAAAGTGGATATTAAGAACGAATGCATCCGGACCAATAGGGTTCAACGACAGAGTTGACATGTCGGTTTTTTTGTAGAGAATGCCTGCTTTTTCGTTACTGTAGTATAGTATATTTCCTCCTAAATGTTATTATTCATCACCCGTTAATGTTTTTACTCTTTTTAAATTTGTTTCACTGTTTCACATTTTTTTCTCTGGATAGTGGCTAATTGTCCATTATGACGAAGTGAACAATGGGTGGGACCTAAAGGCTATTCAGTTAAAAGGTTCCCTCTCCCTTTCACTCGCCATTGGATCTGTTGAAGTGCACACCTAGCACGAAACAGCTGTCATCCGCTTTTGTATTCACAAACCCTCCCTGCACCGCATGATTACATGTGAATAAACCGCTCATATTGTTCAAAACCGGTGAGTGCGCTTTTACTTTCTCCTTATTCATTATAGTAAATTTGTTTTTTCTAAAAGCAGCACCAAGGTGAAACTTTTGTAGCGTTTTTTTTTTTTTTTGTTTGTTTGTTTTTTGATAAAGGGCTTAGACGGTGATATTGGTCTTACACCCTGGAGCAATAAGGGTCTGACATATAGCGGCTGTGCGATTGCATTTTTTTCTTGTTCACTGTGGATAACAATTAAAATGCATTTAGAAAACAAATGAAAACAATACAAAAAACATAATAAATCCGGCTTATTACAGGAAAATGGACATATCCAATCTTTCATCCAAACCAGCGGATTCTTGAGCTCGAGTGCGCATAATCCATATGGCGTCTCCTTTTAGTAGAAGCTTGTGCAGATCTCCTCCTTGCACTGGAAGAGACACCCTTTCTAAGCCAGCAAATGAAAGCACCTCTGGGTTTCCTCCATGGAATTCCCTAACATGTTTGATCAAATGTGGAACCCCCTTGCCTGAACCAATCGAGTTGTAATGCTCTCTGAACCTCACATAGAGGGGGCGAATGGTCTTACCAATATAGAAGGACTTATAATTACATAAAACCACATAAACCACATGGGTTGTTTTGCACGTGATGAAGTCTTTGACAGTATGAGACACACCTCCAATGCACAGTGTTTGACTTACATCATGGTAATTACAAAAAGGACAATGTCCACACTTACAATTACCATGAGGAACACTTTTACTCAACCAATTACCTTGTTGCTTCACCATCCGTTTTTTCACTATTATGTTACCCAGAGTGGTACTGCATCTATTAGATATAATGGGACCCCTTGCTGCCACCTCCGCAATATCTTTATCATGCTCTAGAATGTGCCAATTCTTTCGAATAGCAGACCGTATAATACCATCCATAGGGCCAAATTTAAAACAAAAAACAAATCTCTTATCGTGTTTATTGGCAGAACCTCAATTATTGTCTCTTGCTTCATTAACCCTATTGTTAGCCTCATACAACGGAACCTGTCACACAACTCTTCTGCCTGCTGAGTGCAGCTCTCCTGAGTATTATTAATCCTCTTCAATCTTAATAACTGGCTATAAGGGAGGGAGCGTTTTACATGAGCCAGATGGAAACTATCAAATGTAGGACAGAATTTGTAGCAGACGGTTTTCGAAACACTTTGGTACAGATCGCACCACCCACAACGTTAATTTGTACGTCTAAAAAAATCCAAATCAAGGCCTCCATATCTCGATGTGAACGACATATTCATTCAATTAGACTCATTGAGATACTGGACAAAATCATCAAATGATTCACGAGGTCCATCTCATATCATGAAAATGTTGTCCACATAGCGAACATAAAGTCTGATGTGCCTCAAAAAATTATTTCCAATATAGTACACACAATCCTCCTCCAACAAAGCCAGAAAAAGGTTAGCAAAAGTGCACGCTACCGGAGTTCCCATCGTGGTCCTGGTGCACTGCAAAAACCAGGAATCCATGAATTTGAACACATTGTGTCTTAAAATGAAATCCATGCCCTCACATACAAAGTTGACAAAACCATCACTTCTTTTTAATGACCTCAAAATTTTCATCAAAACTGCGACACCCAAATCTTGGGGGATCTTTGTGTACAGGCTTTCCACGTCAATAGAGACCAAGGAAAAGCCTGCCTGCCAAGTAATACCCCTAAGGACCCCTAAAAACTCATCAGTATCCTTAATATAGGAGGGAATGTCATGCAGCAAAGGACGCAATAACCAATCCATGTACTGTGATAATGGCTCTGTGAGGGACCCGATCCCTGACACAATGGGGCATCCTGGCGGGGTAGTGAGGGACTTATGAACTTTTGGAATATAATACCAGTGAGGGCGGCGTGGGAACTCCGGCAGCAGCTTCTCAGCCTTTTTTCTGGACAAAACACCCAATTCTACATTTTTACGCAAAAAGGTTCGTAGTTCATTCTTGATTCTTGAACCTAGTTGTAGGATCTCGTGTCAATTTTAAACAGGTAGACGTATCAGACAGATGCAAGTAAAAGAGGAGACGGCAGCACTCACCGATCTTCAAAGCAGGTGATAATTTATTGTAGTGAAATCTTCACGACTCGGGGAAGCATATACATCAGAGAGTACAGGTCAAACGCAGTGTACAGGTGAAGATTTCACTACAATAAATTATCACCTGCTTTGAAGATCGGTGAGTGCTGCCGTCTCCTCTTTTACTTGCATCTGCACTGCTATGTTTTCTTGGTCCAGCACCCGAGATCTAGTGGCCGGCTCATGCTGACAGCTAATGTGTTCACTTGCTCGGCGACTTGGTGGTGCGGTCAGCTGTTTCTTGATTGAATGACTTTAGATGTATCAGACAACTGTCTTATGGCCTCCACCAAATACTGCTCTTTTGGTAATAAAACTACATTGCCGCCCTTGTCTGCATTCCTCACAACCACATTAGACCATTCTCTGATCTCAAAAAGGGCATGTTTCTCTAATTTTGTGAGGTTAGGTGGGGCAATCGGATATATAATAGATTCCACATCCTTTAGTACCTTGGTCTCAAATCAATTACATTCCCAGGGGAAACTTGGGGCATAAACATTGATGGCACACCCCCTGTGAAAGGTTTGAAAGACTAATCATCTATGGGGTGAACAACCTCCGGGGCAGTTAAATCACACAAAATCTGGGTATCTGCCCTTATATCAGCCAGGGAGTCAGTGCCGGGGAGGAACCCCAAAGGGCCAGTGTCAGTGTACAGGTGAAACAGGGTTAATCAGTGACATTATACAATGGAGATCTGTATATAGTGTATAGTGTGCAGGTAATGCAGTGATCACTAGTGACATTATACTCAGGAGCTCTGTGCACAGAATTTAGTGTATAGTGTCTGTGTACACACTTAGGCTACTTTCACACTAGCATCGTTTGGAATACATCGCAATGCGTCGTTTAGGAGAAAAAACGCATCCTGCAAAGGTGTCTGCAGGATGCGTTTTTTCCCCATAGACTTACATTAGCAACGCATTGCGACGTATGGCCACACGTCGCATCCGTCGTGCCACGGATGCGTCGTGTTTTGTAGGACCGTCGGCACAAAAAATTGTTCCATGTAACGTTTTTTTGCACATCGAGTCCGCCATTTTTGACCGCACATGCATGGCCAAAACTCCGCCCCCTCCTACCTGCTCATCACACTGGGCAGCGGATGCGTCGTAAGACTGCATCCGCTGCCCACGTTGTGATTTATTAGCACACTGTCCGTCGGTACGTCGGGCCAACGGTTTGCGACGGCCCGTACCAAAGGACTAGTGTGAAAGTAGCCTAACTCACCGGTGACGTCTCTAGTTGAGGTTCTTCATCTTTGCTCTTCTCCTTCATCCACTGCAGACCACCATTACTTCTTCCTGCCAGGACTTGTCACTACATAAAAGTTATTTAGAGCACCGCTTCCAGAGCACATTCCTCAAGCTCTACACTACGCAGCTGAATACAGCCGTGCACCCATCATCAATATATAATTAGTTGTTATGCAACCCATTATTCTAAATATAAATTGTAATCCACCACTGCATCCCCACCAACCATGCATAGCCACTTTCCCCAACCAATAAATATATAAATTACTTAGCACCTCTACTCTTTCTCCCAATTAATTACCAGTCTTACTCCATCATCCTCAATGCCCCCCACTCTGTACCTCTCTCTCCTTCGATTCATTATATTTACTGCCCCATCCTCCCCAATTCATCATATCATGTCCTATCTCTCTCCCACCCTCACCCTCAATTCATGATCATTTACTCTCACCCACCCCCAATTCATCATCATTTATTGTCCACCATTCTTAATCCATAATTTGCTCTCACCCTCACCATCAATTCATTAACACTTGATCTCCCCCTCCACCCTCAGGTCATCATTTGCTCTCCCCATCTTCAATTCATCATTTGCTGTCCCCTACCTTCAATTCATCATTTGCTCTCCACCATCCACCACCCTCAGTACATCATTTTCTCTCCCCAAACCCAATTTATCATTTGCTCTTCCCTCAACTCCCAATTCATCATTTGCTCTTCATACTCCCACTCCCTATTTGTCATTGCCCTCCCCATTTCCAACTCATCACTTGCCCTTCCCACCCCTCCCAATTCATAATTTGCTCTCTCTCCTACTCCCAATTCGTCATTTGCCCTTCCCATCCCCACCCCCAATTCATCATTTGCTCCCCCCACTCCCAATTCGTCATTTGCTCTCCCCACTTCCAATTCATCATTTGCTTTCCCCCAATTCCTAATTCATCATTTGCGTTCCCCACCCCCAATTCATCATTTGCTCTCCCCACGCCCAGTTCATCATTTGCTCTCCCCAATTCCTAATTCATCATTTGTTTTCCCCACCCCCTCCTAATTCACCATTTGCTCTCCCCACTCCCCCACTCCCAATTCAGCATTTGCTCTCCCCACCCCACATTCCCTATTCAGCCTTTGATCACTCCACCCCAACTCCCAATTCAGCATTTGCTCTCCCCACCCCCCACTCACAACTTAGCATTTGCTCTCCCCACTCAACATTCTCAATTCAGCATTTACTCTCCCCACCCCACATTCCTAATTCACCATTTGCTGTCCCCAACACTCCTACTCCCAGTTTAGCATTTGCTCTCCCCTACCCCCTACTCTCAATTCACCATTTGCTCTCCCCACTCCCCCACTCCCAATTCAGCATTTGGTTTCCCCACCCCCTACTCCCAATTCAGTATTTGCACTCCCCACCCCACATTACCAATTCAGCATTTGCTGTTCCCACCCCATATTCCCAATTCAGCATTTGCTCTCCCCACCCCATATTACTAATTCACCATTTGCTGTCCCCAACACCCCTACTCCCAGTTCAGCATTTGTTCTCCCCTACCCCACTCTCAATTCAGCATTTGCTATCCCCACTCCCAATTCAGCATTTGCTGTCCCCACCCCACATTCCTAATTCATCACTTGTTCTCCCCACCCCCAGTCCAAATTCATCATTTGTCTCCCCACCCCACATTCCTAATTCAGCATTTGCTCTCTCCACCCCCACTCCCAATTCAGCATTTTCTCTCCTCAATTCGCCACTCCCAATTTTGCATTTGCTTTCCCTACCCAATTCAGCAGTTGCTTTCCCCACCCCATATTCCCTATTCAGCATTTGCTCTCCCCACCCCACATTACTAATTCACCATTTGCTGTCCCCAACACCCCTACTCCCAGTTCAGCATTTGCTCTCCCCTACCCCACTCACAGCTCAGCATTTGCTCTCTCCACTCCACATTCTCAATTCAGCATTTACTCTCCCCACCCCACATTCCTAATTCACCATTTGCTGTCCCCAACACCCCTTCTCCCTGTTTAGTATTTGCTCTCCCCTACTCCCTACTCTCAATTCACCATTTGCTCTCCCCACTCCCCACTTTTAATTCAGCATTTGATTTCCCCACCCCCACTCCCAATTCCGTATTTGCACTCCCCACCCCACATTACCAATTCAGCATTTGCTCTCCCCACCCCACATTCCTAATTCACCATTTGCCGTCCCCAACACCCCTACTCCTAGTTCAGCATTTGCTCTCCCCTACCTGTCCCCCAAGACCATTTAATTAATTCTATCTATTAAAAAAGAAAGAAAAAAGTTTTATATACTTACCTCTCATATGATCCCCTGCAGCTCCACTTCTGGTCTGGCATCCTGGCGCTCTTACATGACGGCGCGTATGTGATTACATTATTGCGTAAGTGTTGTCTCCAGCATGTCATCTCCAGCAGGCCAAAGAGGAGGTGGAGCTGTACTGCCTTTTTGTCAGCCGTGAGAACTGCAAGCCTCCCTGCATGGAGATGTACGCTGCCATTGGTGGTGCGCTGCATACGATACCCTGGGGCCCGGTGAAAAAAGCACAAGAGTGGGGCCCCAGACCCAGACCAGGCCCCCTCTCTTTTACTTCTGTTCACAGAGCCACATACAGCAGTAAGTGCAATAATGCCTCCATGGCAGCCCTGTATATATATGACTGAACTCGGCTGTTCTGCTGAAATATCTGAGTTTGCTGAAGTGTACAGTAGAAAAATAATGGTATTTCTCAACAACATAGCTAACGCTAATCAGATGTCACACTCAAATGTCGTTCTAATCGCGGACTTATTGTGACCCAGTCATTACTACATCTTACAACAGGGGTGTGGAAACCACAAAACGACCAAACAGAAACATATGTTATATAGACAAAAAAATCTTTATTTAGTACAAAAGACACAGTCTAAAAATATCAATAAAGGACAATGATCAAACACAGTGAGAAGTCAATGCAGGCCACGAACAAAGTGCTACCGTGCAAAACATTAACATGCAGACCAGGAAAGTAATCCCATATATGTCTCTGTTATTAGTATGAGGGATCTATACAAAAGAGCAAAGAGAACAGCTATATATGTGGGCATATATAACAGGGTGCTGCACCATGGGTCTATTATATGCCTCTATACAATCGACCAATTAGCCATATTATTGCCACACTGGGCTAAATCCATACTGGTGCTATCAATTAGGCTGGAAATAATCTGTGCAGAAAGTAACACCCAATCCATGGGCTTACCGCAAAGCAGCCAGCATATAATATGCCCATGTAATACATACACTGTCCCTAGGACCACTCTGCAAAAGGAGTTACAGTTATCTGTTACTAACGTCAATTCAGGCGTGGTAACTGCCATTCTCCATATTACCTTTTTAGGTGGCACTCAGGTGTATAACGATCCATGGTCTGCACGTCTACCTGACGCGCGTTTCGGAGGTAAACTCCTTCGTCAGGGGGTGTATCAGATGACCAAAGTGTCGGGATTATAATGTCGTCCCGCCGGAAGTAGCGGTGACGCTCACTGGAAGTGACGCAGGCGCTGCCACGGCAACCCGCGACTCACACCGGCGGCGGCGTTATGCATGGGCGCCGCCAAACCATGGCATCACCGGTGGCGTCACCGCTAGCTCCAACTGCAGGATAAGAACATAGTAATCATATCATTAGGGGAAGGGGGAAGGAAAGTTGGTACCACATACACAAAGTACCCGAGACGTCAAGTGCCGCCATCAGTGGTGCAATGCCACCATTCAGTGTATTACAATTATATATCGACTAACATGGCATTCCATAGCCACAGTACAGGGGCAATCACCTATGGAACTACCACCCCCATCACCACCTATGCAAGACCTATTATAGCTAATTCAATAATTGGCGACCCACTAAGAAAAAAGAAAAATGGAAAAGAAAAAGAGAAAAGAAAAGTTATAATCCTAAAAAACGAACATAGAGATTTTTATGGCATATCTGGAAATGATGTCATATCGTATAAATGTTCATATTTGGAGTTAGTTGATCAAACTGGCATTATCAAGATGAAATGCTCCATAGGATTCAATGGATTTTCTCCAGGTGCCGTGCTCCATTTAAATCTTCATTGTGGGATAAAACAAACCAGAGCTTTGGTCCGATTCTAATATCATCCAACGTATCCACAAACAGTATAAATCTAAAATATTAAAAACATAATTAAAAACATGCACAGATGCCCAGTTGCGCGTGCCAACACCACCTCCTATGCCACCACCATAATCACAGAAACGACGCAAAACTGATGGTCTCATTGAGTCCATGGGGGTGGACAGTGTTCAGGGTCCACATCCAACGAGTCTCTAGTTGTGCTAGGTGTTGCGAGATTCTACCCCCTCTTATATCCATCTCAATCATGTCTATTCCCTTGATACGCAAGACACTACTGTCACAATTGTGGTGTGACTTAAAATGTCTTGGTATCGTTTTGAGTGTGTGAATTTCTGTTTCTTTGGCAGCTGCCTCAGTCCCCAGGACATGTTCCCTAACCCTAGTTTTTAGTTGCCGCGTGGTCAAACCCACGTATATCAATGGGCATGGGCAGGATGCGTAATATATTACATTCTTAGATGTACATGTGAGTGATTTCAATATTTTAAAACATTTACGTGACCGTGGATCATTATACACCTGAGCGCCACCTAAAAAGGTAATATGGAGAATGGCAGTTACCATGCCCGAATTGACGTTAGTAACGGATAACTGTAACTCCTTTTGGAGAGTGGTCCTAGGGACAGTGTATGTATTACATGGGCATATTATATGCTGGCTGCTTTGTGGTAAGCCCGTGGATTGGGTGTTACTTTCTGCACAGATTATTTCCAGCCTAATTGATAGCACCAGTATGGATTTAGCCCAGTGTGGCAATAATATGGCTAATTGGTCGATTGTATAGAGGCATATAATAGACCCATGGTGCAGCACCCTGTTATATAGGCTATGCCCACATACACTCACCGGCCACTTTATTAGGTACACCATGCTAGTAACGGGTTGGACCCCCGTTTGCCTTCAGAACTGCCTCAATTCTTCGTGGCATAGATTCAACAAGGTGCTGGAAGCATTCCTCAGAGATTTTGGTCCATATTGACATGATGGCATCACACAGTTGCCGCAGATTTGTCGGCTGCACATCCCAAAGATGCTCCATACAAGGCAGGATGGATCCATGCTTTCATGTTGTTTACGCCAAATTCTGACCCTACCATCCGAATGTCGCAGCAGAAATCGAGACTCATCAGACCAAGCAACGTTTTTCCAATCTTCTACTGTCCAATTTCGATGAGCTTGTACAAATTGTAGCCTCAGTTTCCTGTTCTTAGCTGAAAGGAGTGGTACCCGGTGTGGTCTTCTGCTGCTGTAGCCAGTAGCGTAGCTACCAGGGGGGCAGAGGGTGCGGTCGCCCCGGGCCCCGAGCTCAGAGGGGGCCCACCTGGAGCTACGCTACCCTTAACTATATTAGCCTACTTGCACGCCAATATAGTTGAGCTAGCCTCTGCAGCAGAGCAGGGACAGAATCTCCCTGCACTGCCGCGGTCTGTCCTGTAGAGGAGCATGTACCTGGGGACGCTGGGTGCCGGCACTGTACCTGCTGCCTCCAGCATACTGCAGACAGCACACATAGCCGGCTGTGTGGTGGCTGCAGCTGAAGAGACTTCAGGACGCTGCTTCTTCCCCTCTCTGAGCCCTGCACAGAGGAGCAGGACAGGAGACAGGACGACGTAGGAGCTCAAGCTGCAGGGGGCTGGAGGTGACTGCACTGTGCAGTGAGGAAGAAGCAGGACACTGTTCCCCTCCTGAGTCCTGACAAGTCCCTGAGATTTCTTGCATCCGTTTTGCTCTGTCTCTGTCAGTGTCTCTCTGTCAGTCTCTCTCTGTCTCGCTCTGTCTCTCTCGCTCTGTCAGTCTTGCTCTCTGTCTCCCTCTCACTCTGTCTCGCTCTTTCTGTCTCACTCACGCTCTGTCTCCCTCTCACTCTCTCGCTCTCTCTGTCTCACTCACGCTCTGTCTCGCTCTCACTCTGTCTCGCTCGCTCTGTCTCGCTCGCTCTCTGTCTCGCTCGCTCTCTGTCTCACTCACTCTGTCTCGCTCTCTCTGTCTCTCTCTCAGTCTCTGTCTTGCTCACTCTGTCTCGCTCTCTGTCTGTCTCGCTCTCTCTGTCTCGCTCTGTCTCTGTCTCGCTCTCTCTGTCTCTCTGAGTCTCTGTCTCTCAGGGTCAGTCACTCTGTCACTCTCTCAGTCTCTGTCTCTCTGTCTCAGTCTTTGTCTAGCGCTCTCTCTGTGTCTCTCTGTCAATCTCGGTCTCTGTCAGTCTCTCTCTGTCACTCTCTGGCAGTCTCTCTCTGGCTCAGTCTTTGTCTCACTCTGTTTGTCTCTGTCTCACTCTCTGTCTCGCTCTCAGTCTCTGTCAGTCTCTCTGTCTCTCATTCTGTCTCTCAATCTCTGTCTGTCTCTCTGTCAGTCTCTCTCCGTCTCTGTCAGTCTCTCTTCAGTGTCTCTTTGTCTGTCTCTCTCAGTCTCTCTGTCTCAGTCTAGGTCTCGCTCTCTCTGTCTCAGTCTCTCTGTCTATCTCTCTCTGTCTGTCTCTCAGTCTCTCTCTATCTCTTGTAATGTGGTCCTGCAGCTGGGGTCAGGGTCCTATCAGTCCAGTGTGTATCATCTCATATCAGTAAATACAAGGTAACAAACATCATAAAAATCCCCATAAAGTTGAGTATAAATATATATGATGAAAAACCAAATAGAATAAAAATGGGAACAGTCAGTAGGTGAGTATAGATAATTACAATCACATATAGATGCATATGTATACTCAGTCTGAATAACATGGCCCGCAAATGGGGAGAAGGGAAAAAAAGAAGAGATGACATACAGGGGGCGCACTTTCTTCTTTCATTGTGTGATATTTTACCTCCCCCCCCCCCCTTTCTTCTGCTTTCCTCTTGCTTTCCATTCACCTCTTAAGGGTATGTTTCCACGGTCAGGAAACGCTGCTTGTTTGACGCTGCGCAGCGCTGCAGCGTCAAACAAGCAGCGTCCAGATGTTCCAGCATAGTGGAGGGGATTTGATGAAATCCCGTCTCCACTATGCGTGGAAACCCGCACGCGGCGGCCCTGCGACTACGGACATGCTGCGCGTCTTTTCAGATCGCAGCATGCCCGTACACCTTGCGGGGACGCAGCGTCCCCGCAAGGCATATCACAGGGCGCTATGGGAGAGAGCGATCATCCCGGATGTGAAGAGTTAACACATCCGGCATGATCGCGTCCCATTAAGGGGGCGGGGCTTAGCGCCGAGCGGCTGCGGCGATACCGCCGGCCATCCGTACCGTGGAGTCATACCCTTAGGGTATGTCCACATTCAGGATTGCATCAGGATTTGGTCAGGATTTTACATCAGTATTTGTAAGCCAAAACCAGGAGTGGAACAATTAGAGGAAAAGTATAACAGAAACATATGCACCACTTCTGCATTTATCACCCACTCCTGGTTTTGGCTTACAAATACTGATGAAAAATCCTGACCAAATCCTGATGCAATCCTGAACGTGGACACATACCCTTAGGGTTACCTGGTTTCATTCAGGGACCTATTCCCATATGATGGACTCTATACGCATTTACTGGTTGTTTTTATTTTCTGCAATTTGCAGCCCACAGAAAGGGACAGAGTCCAGGATCCAAGAAAGATACAACGTGGGGGCTAAAGCGGGGGCCATTATACTTTTTCGATTACAGCAGGATCATCTACTGAGGTTCCCCCTATACCCATGATTAAAGTGTGCCACCATAGTTGTAATCAAGGGTTAGGGGCCCACTCAGAAGGTTCGCCCCCCCTGAGCTGAACCCTTAGCTACGCCTCTGGCTGTAGCCCATCTGCCTCAAAGTTCGACGCACTGTGCGTTCAGAGATGCTCTTAGGCCTACCTTGGTTGTAACGGGTGGCGATTTGAGTCACTGTTGCCTTTCTATCAGCTCGAACCAGTCTGCCCATTCTCCTCTGGCATCAACAAGGCATTTCCGCCCACAGAACTGCCGCTCACTGGATTTTTTTTCTTTTTCGGACCATTCTCTGTAAACCCTAGAGATGGCTGTGCGTGAAAATCCCAGTAGATCAGCAGTTTCTGAAATACTCAGACCAGCCCTTCTGGCACCAACAACCATGCCACGTTCAAAGGCACTCAAATCACCTTTCTTCCCCATACTGATGCTCGGTTTGAACTGCAGGAGATTGTCTTGACCATGTCTACATGCCTAAATGCACTGAGTTGCCGCCATGTGATTGGCTGATTAGAAATTAAGTGTTAACAAGAAGTTGGACAGGTGTACCTAATAAAGTGGCCAGTGAGTGTATATAGTTGTTCTCTTTGCTCTTTTGTATAGATCCCTCATACTAATAACAGAGACATATATGGGATTACTTTCCTGGTCTGCATGTTAATGTTTTGCACGGTAGCACTTTGTTCGTGGCCTGCATTGACTTCTCACTGTGTTTTATCATTGTCCTTTATTGATATTTTTAGACTGTGTCTTTTGTACTAAATAAAGATTTTTTTGTCTATATAACATATGTTTCTGTTTGGTCGTTTTGTGGTTTCCACACCCCCATTGTATGAAGTGTACAGTGTAGTCTCAATGGCACGTAAAACATTTTGTTCATGATGTCAAATATACTGAAGGTGTTGCTGCTACCAACAAGTTTGGAGAAGGCACAGATGGGGGAATGTCATATCTGCCTGGCTCGTAGAGGTGTTTGCTGGTCTGTATTATGGGCAGCAGTCATTCAATTGGCAAAATCTTTACAGAGCAGGTATCAGCTTATCTTGGTAACAAGCCCATTTAGACTGTGACATGAGGCACCATAAGAACCTCTTGCTCTATGATCTCAGTACATCTCGGGGTTCTGAGAACAGGTCTCTGTTCGAATGTAGCAACACTTGGCACTCTTGCTTTTTGGCATGTGACAGCAACTCCTCCTTTGAAGGAACAGATGAATGACCTCGGGGAGACCAATGCTTGGCATAGGTGGTCTTCCTTTATTGGATATTCTCCTTTATTGGATGCTGCCCTTCCCGTGGTTGTTCCTTCCCGGAGAAAGGCCTGGCTATTCATTGCTTGCGTTGAGAAACACGTGATGGTGTCTCCGCAGCTTACTTTACTAGCAACTCCTCCTTGACCTCTTCCACATCAGCTTCAGACTTAGCCACCAAACATGAAGCTTCTATGAGCTCCCTATCTCACCATGGCTTAATTAGGTTGAAGTGGTACACCTGATAGGGCTTCCTTCTCCCTGAATGGTTGACTTTATTGTTGACTTCACCAGCCATTTCAACTGCTTCATAGGTGCCCTGCCACTTGGCCAGGAATTTACTCTCCACTATAGGTTATAGAACCAGTATCCGATCCCCAGGGTTGAAGTGTGTCACCCTCACCGATCTATTGTACACCCTCACCTGTGTCTCTTGTGCTTTAAGAAGGTGTTCTTTCACAATGCGCATCAGCTCGGCCATTCTATCTTGCTTCTGGGCCAAATGTTCGATTACACTCCTGTATGGTGTAGACTCCACTTCCCATGTCTTATTTGCTACTTCCCGGATTCCATGGGGGTGTTGGCCATACAACAGTTCCAAAGGGGAGAATCCAGTAGAGGCCTGTGGGACGCCTCTGATGAAGAACAGAAGGTATGGAAGTAGACAGTCCCAGTCTCGGCCCACCTTCTTTACGACCTTCTTCAACATGCCCTTCAAGGTTTTATTAGACCTTTCCTCCAAGCCAACTGTCTGTGGTTGGTAGACTGAGGTCCGGAGGTGTGTGATTTGCAGGATTTTTCACAACTCCCTTATCACCTTTGACATAAATAGGATCACTTGGTCCATTAGAATCTCCTTAGGCCATCCTGTCCTAGAAAAGATGTGGAACTTGGCGGAGGAGTTTCGTAGTAGTACGGCCTTTGGGTAAAATGCAGCATAGTCTATTACCACCAGGATATACTGATGCCCTCTGGCCGACTTGACCAGGGGTTCCACTAGATTCATGGCTATGTGATCAAATGACACCTCAATGATATGCAACGACACTAAGGGGCTATGGAAGTGAGCCACCAGGGAGGTCAGCTGGCAGGTGGGACATGACCTACAATGATTTACAATTTCTCTGTAACAACTGGGCTAATAGAACCTCTGGAGGATCCATTTCTGGTTTTTCTCAACCCCCCAGATGACCACCTAACACGTGTATGAGCCATGTCTAATACCTTGTGCTTGTATGGCCCTGGAGCCAGTAACTGCTCAATTACCTCCCCTCTCAGCTTGGTGATCCGGTATATTAAGTATGGGTATCAGGTGTCAGCCCCCGACTCTTGAGCAACACCATTAAGTACAGTCATGTTATAAAACACAACTTTTAGGGTTAAATATCTGATTTGGGCAGTCCCAAAGTTTTTCCCAGACACCTCAGCTCAGGATGTTGGACCCCGGGGATGCTTCCTCTCCCTGATCGCCAGCAAGCACACCAAAGGTAAACCCATCAGCTGTGGCCTGCGGCAACCAAGTAATTTTATCCAAAGACTTCACAAAAGATAACAGGATGAGATAGTACTCTTAAGTTCAATTGTTCCATTATTACTCTATACCAAGTAGTGGCAAGAGGGCAATTTAAGACAGAAACTGTGATATGGAGTCTACTGTGAAGTGTCAAGCAAGTTTCTGGGGCAAGCTATACATATAGAAGGAGTGTAGTCGATGTCGCTTCCCCAGGGGGACGTGACACATACTAGTTGATGCTGTTATCTTTTGTGAAGTCTTTGAATAAAATTACTTGGTTGTCCCCATTTTAGTCACAATATCCTGACCAAGTCTCTGGCCTCCATTTTTTCACCTATAGATCAAACCTCCTTGTACCCATACAAACTTAATATTGTTAATGTATTTATTGCAATCTTTTGTAACAATAATATCTTTTTTAATTGTAGTATATTATGACTCAGTTTCTCCTTGATTTGCAACTTGATAGAAGTTGTGGGTTTGATTCCAAGGGAGACCGAATTGCAAGAAAATAAAAAAGTGGTTTTATTAATTGTAAGAGTGTGCAGAGATCCCAGCCCTGCCCTCGAGGAGGAGGAAGAACAACGGAGAAAAGATAGTGGAATTTGTTGAATACGGGGCCATTGGGATCTATAGCCGAGATGTGTTTAATGAAATCCTCCAGCAGCTGAAATGAGGATTATGATGTTCTGCAGCAACTGAGGTGTGTATGCTGAGGTCTTGCAGCAGCTGAGATGTATATTATGAGGTCCTGCAACAGATGGGATATGTATACTGAGGTTCTGCAGCTGCTGGGGTGTTTACTGTGATGTCCTGCAGCAGCTGAGGTGTACATTATGATGTTCTACAGCAGCTGAGGTATGTATGCTGACGTCATGCAGCAGCTGAGTTGTGTATTATGATATTCTGCAGTAGCTGAAGTGTGTATTATGAAGTTATGCATTTGTGTGGATTTCAAAATCATTGCAATCTCTTTCTTCCTTACAGAGCAAACATGTAAATCAACACCGACAAATCTGCACCAATATCCACACGACTTACTGTGGATTTAATTTACCAATTTTCCTTCAAATTGTTGGTAGGAATTGTTGAAAAATTATTATTGTGGTGTTTATGATTGTTACATGAAATTAATCAAACTATTGCAAAGACTTTACCTTTTATTCTTTTATTTTAATTTTGTAACTATCATGATTTTTAATTTTTCTTTATTTTCTTTGACTTTCTTTAAAATTATTTTTTAATTCATTTTTTTTAATATTGACAATCCTCTCCCTTAAAAAAACCTGAACATATACTCTGCAATTAACGAACATATGAGCTCCATTTTTGCTATAGACATAAAAAATGTAAGGTACTTAGTTAAAAATATTTTTTTTTAACAAAAAATGAAAAAGCCATCTAACTACGACAAGGTGTACCTCAAAGGGCCACTGTCACCCCCCTCCAGCCGTTATAAACTAAAAGAGCCACCTTGTGCAGCAGTAATGCTGCATTCTAACAAGGTGGCTCTTTTAGTTTTTGGTTCAAGTATACCCAAAATAAAGCGTTTTGAAACTTATCCAAAATGCCTGTCTTTAGCCAGGAGGCAGGTCCTCACTCCCCAGCTTGAACCGCTACTCTGCCGTCACTCAAATCTTCAGGGGCTTTCGGCGCTGCCCCATCCGCGCTTTTTTCGCTTCAAAACCGGCGCCTGCGCTGTGTGTAAGCTCTGGCCGTGTGACGTCCCAGCCAGGCTTGCAGACTGCGCCTGTGCGGGCATTGCGGCCACCCACCTTGGGAATCCCAGCCCCGCAGTGTGTTATGCATTATGCACAGTGCGGGGTTGGATTCCTGGGCATGCGCACTGCGTGTGTCAGCCTGTCACCCAGGTCCCCCGCCTTACAGCGTCTGTATACTGTATTCAGCTGATCGTGCCTCCTCATACAGTATACAGTACAGTATACAGTACAGTACAGTATACAGACGCTGTAAGGCGGGGGACCTGGGTGACAGGCTGACACACGCAGTGCGCATGCCCAGGAATCCTAGCCCCGCACTGTGCATAATGCATAACACACTGCGGGGCTGGGATTCCCAAGGTGGGTGGCCGCAATGCCCGCACAGGCGCAGTCTGCAAGCCTGGCTGGGACGTCACACGGCCAGAGCTTACACACAGCGCAGGCGCCGGTTTTGAAGCGAAAAAAGCGCGGAGGGGACAGCGCCGAAAGCCCCTGAAGATTTGAGTGATGGCAGAGTAGCGGTTCAAGCTGGGGAGTCAGGACCCGCCTCCTGGCTAAAGACAGGTATTTTGGATAAGTTTCAAAACGCTTTATTTGGGGTATACTTGAACCAAAAACTAAAAGAGCCACCTTGTTAGAATGCAGCATTACTGCTGCACAAGGTGGCTCTTTTAGTTTATAACGGCTGGAGGGGGAGACTATGGCCCTTTAACTTTGGATGGTCTCCAACTCTAAGGACCCACCTTTTAATGTGTCCATGTAGACATCATGTGAACTAGGGAAGACATGGGATCCAGGCTTAGTTCTTAATTAAAACCTTTCTCTTAAAGGTGGGATCCTCCCTCTTCAACCAAATTGATTCATAATTTATGGAAACCTAGAATGCTAGGCTGCAGAATTGCTACATAAGGGCTTAAAAACCAGAAATGAACATGCGGCAACAGAGCATTATGGTTGTGGGGTGTATGGCACCTAAAGTAGACAATTCAAACAGGTATACAACAAGTACCCATCTAAAAATACAAGAATCCCACTTTCAGGGACATGCAAACTTCGAATTCAGAATTTGGTTTTAGTTGCACAATTAGCAATGAGGGGTTTAATTGTCTCCTCCTTGATTGCACTGTGTATAAAACAAATAGCAGCTACTAAGGTGCTGGTCCTGCATTATATCACAGACTAATATATCCCCAGTCACACTGAGGGACTATACAGTTACAGCAGTTCCCTACATAGCACTTGAAGCACTGGATTAGTATTCAGGGACTGAGACAATCGCTCCCATTTCCGCACTGGCGTAGTATACCACAAAATCACATTAGGCCTCTTTCTTTCTTTATGCCATGTGTGCTATGAGCTCCTATCCTTACACAGTGCAGGGAAAGCCGTGTTGCAATGCATGACACCATTAGCACGCTCACTGAGTTTTCAGCATTGTGTTAGACTTTTTTTTGCCTACTCTCAAATCGCAGAATGTTGGAATTCACTCTCACCATGTGCATAATGACTTCTAAGCTTAATTAATGGCTTTATGAGCTTAGTTGTCACAATATAATTTTTGTTTTTACACAGGACTGCTGACTATATTAATATGTAGTTATTACGATGCATAATATCGCATCCCCACAATGTGATGTGATAAACCCTGCTACATCTGTATGCTTTTCTTCATATTTGAAAATATGGTAGATATCCACTAGATGGCAGTATTGCCCTATAAGAAGAGGCATTTCAGGCCTCTAGTGAACTGATCATGCAGTTATATTGAGGTATTCAATGAATAAAGTCAGCCTTTTTTTGTATACACACAATAATCAATACTCTCAATGGTACAAGCAATGTTACTCATCTTTTTCTGCTTCTTCAACCCTGCATAATCGGAAATCTTGCAAGCTGAATATGCAGGTGGCCTGGACAAAGTCACAAAGGGCAAAACAATGTGATATGAATCTGTTTATGATACATACAATACATATTGTTTATGTTTCCCATTTATCTGACTCCATTACAGGTAGTGTCAAATGTTTGCTGTATTATGTGTCCACTAATTACAGATGTGCACCTTTTCTTATTATGGAAAGCTCGTGATGGCCATAGATGCTTTCCATTGATCCGAATGTCCCTTTGGGCTTTCCTTTACTGATAAGAACATCTTTATATACGCAATCAGTTCAATAAATTACTGATATTGATTTTTCTAGAATAGATTAGACATCAGTAAAATATGGCTATTGATTATTTCACCCTTTTGCTTTAGATGAGTATTTGGAGATCACAATTTGGTTTGGGTAAGTGCATCCCATACAAAACAAGAAGTCATTTTCCGATGTAGCATCTTATTACAATGTCTGGGCTTCCTTGTGGGCTTGACGCTAATTCCAGATGAATGGGAATTGTTTAGAATGATTTACACACTTGCTTTGCTGTGAGAGGTTGATCTCTATTTGTGAGAGCGAAGACCAGTTTACATGATTGAGTATTGATGTGTATTAGCTCTTCTGTGTGAAAGTAAGGGTTATATACATTGCGGGAAAATCCAGTAATTACTAGACGTTGGGCTAAAGACCCAGCTTCAACGTTTCTGCCTGAATTCATTACATCAAGCAGCTACCCTTGTTATGGTCCTGCATGCTTGAAGCAGAATATTAGTCCAGGTGCCTTGTAGTACAAGTTAGAAGAAAAGTGTTCACTTGTCAAAGGCAAAATGAGACATGACCTTTGTAGACTACTAATTAACGTTCTAGTGCATGCCATGCTTAGTCCAGATGCATGACATAGTGGTCTCTGAGGCATGTCTATGGAGATAAATGGCCTCTAATCACTAGTATGTTTAGCATTGTCGACTGCATAAGAGGAAAGGGCATTTACATTGCAAGATAATGCTGAATGAGAGTTGTTAAAAATGCGTTTCATGATTTTCTTGCCATCTAAACAAGTTGCTGATCACTTGATGAATGAGCAAAATGCTCAATCATTGGGTGCAATGATCTCTTGTGCTGCCCATCATACTTGTCAGTGCATGATCCCGTGTAAACAGGACTCAGATTGCTGAGAATCATGGCATATAGCATAGAGCGCAGTGAGCAACATTTACTTGGGTCTGCAGGCTTTTAGATGATCAGTCATCATCATACTTTGCCACTGCTAGTCTGTAACAATGTAGGTTGGTGCCTAATCTACAGTCTGTTCATTATTTATTTCTTCTAGCTGCACCATTTTCACCAGCAGCATACACAGATCACTGAAATAATTCCCTGCTTGCAGTGGGGCTCACAATCTAATGTCCCTATACTAGGCACACTCCGACATTTGATAGGGCCATGGGATTCAGATTAGCTATTAATATGCGTTTCATAATGTGCACCCAAAGGCAATGCGTATAAAGGAGTGGAAGACCTGCCGTCACCCCTTCTGAAACACATTTGTATGAATGTGATGCATTTACCTGTTTTACATGTGGGTTTTATATAATCTGTGTGGCAACAATTAGCCTGTGCACAGGGCTAACTGTTAGAGGACAGCCCATGGTGGGAGGAGTTACCGCACCACATAGGAACTTGCCACGAATGGTCCCTTACACCTAAACTGGCGTGATTGGCAGGATTGGTTTGCCCTGAAGATATTTTTTTTAGAGAAGACTTGTGGTGCAACAAAGATGGTGAATGGTGTCGCAGTGCGAAAAGAACCAACATATTGGGAGTGAAGGGCACAGAAGACAGCAAAGATTTCCCCATCACCAGAAATACAACCCAGAGAAGATAATGCTCTGTGGAGAAGACCCAACCTGTGGGAGGCGCTTGCTAGGAAAAAATGTGCTCAAGGGGAGGTGAAAGAAGAAAACAAGAGGAGTAGTTGAATGCGGGAACACCAGGAGTGAAACGTGACACACCAGACACGTCAACAGTACAACCCCCGGATGGAAGGAACTAAAGAGAAAAGTGTGCTGTGAGCAGAGAGCCAGTGCCATTGTTCTACTACGTGTGGAGAAAAGAACATCGTAGTCTACTGTGCAAGAGTATGGCAAACATGGAGAAGTGGAAGGAAGAGAGGACCAAGGACAAATGACAGGCAGCACCAACAAGGCACTGGTGGGGCTGCTCCTATGCGAGTGGCACACAGCTGGCAGATTTCTACCAGGCAACATCTTTCATGCCAGAATTTAGGAAAAGAAGTTGCCCACTTGGTGCCCAGACCACCCCAGTTTCAATCAATGTCTGGCTGTCTAAACAGACTATGGTATTGGTGCTTGTGGACCAATCTCCCCAAGCACCAGAAAACAGAAGCTACACAAATCAGCCTGGGAAAAGATGAAAATCTCCATATAGATGTGCTCCTATCTGTCCTCTGCAGTGCAATCAAGGGGAAGAAGATGTGGAAGCCAGTGTTATTTGTTTTATTTACTTCACCACCTGAAACTCCTCATTTGACAGGTAAGACCAGGTTTATTGAGGTCAGGTTCTGTGGAACCCCTTTTTGAATGAGGAAGCCAGAGACTAGTCAGGTCTCAAGAAAGGTTGAGTTTAAGGCTGAGGCACCTTTGTTAATGAGGGACTGTTTCCTGTTTACCCATGTCATAGAAAACATTGAAATCCATAACACAACTCCAGAGAGGGGAATTCACCCTCCTCCTCTCTCTCACAGAATTTACAGTAGGAAAAAGAGCTGGCATTCTCAACCTCTTTTGGTAGTAGAATATGTTAAACACAGTTTAACATATGGGAAGTGAGTACATTATGTATAGATAGGAAGAGATAAGCATTTAAACTCCCTGTCTATTTTGAGGAAGACTGAGATTTATAGATTGGAGAGGAGGAGACGCAAGAAATCTAATACAGTTAAAGGAACCTTTACATCTGCAACAGACATTTGGTTACCAGTGGAAAGTTATGAATATTGGGGTTTGTATAGATCCAATATTGATGGGACATACATCTTCAATTTCAGGACTTATCAGGAAAGAATATGCATATTTTTTATAACTGTGACACCTGCCTATAAGCCTCAAATCAATAGTGGTCAGATAGTAAACATGACATGGCTGTAGTCAGCTATCTATGAAAAGGTAAAATCCCAATAAAAATATGCCGGCGATATCGAATGTCTGTGATTGTTAGGAGTGAAGATATTGTGAATATCATAATTTTCAGAAACTGAAGCCACATCCCATAGCCAGCCTTGTTGTGAGTCATCAAGGGGAGGTGTGTGGGTGTAACTTAGGTGCTGATAAAAGGACAAGATCAATTATGATCTTTGTTCTCTGCTGGAAGATGCATATCAGTGTAGGCTGGATCCACGTTTATGTAAGTTTCCAATCGGATATTTTCCATCTGCTAAGCTGAACCATCTCTGTGATCTGAGGAGTAAGTTTCTTTGTTAATCCATTTTATTTTATGTAATTGTATATACTGTATTGTTTTGTCCCCTTTATAAAATCTTTTTTATATTTTTTATGAATAGTGCCTATCATTTTGGATAAATATAAAGTGTAATAGTTCTGTTCCTTTTGTGCTGTAAATATGCCATATGCTATCAGAAATCAGGCATCCAGTCTAGTTTGTATGTTCTCCCCGTGTTTGAGTGGGTTTCCTCCGGGTTCTCCGGTTTCCTCCCACATTCCAAAAACATACTGATAGGGATTGTAGATTGTGAGCCCCATCGGGGATCGCGATGATAATGTGTGCAAACTGTAAAGCGCTGCGGAATATGTTAGCGCTATATAAAAATAAAGATTATTTTTTTATTATCCAGTCAGCCTGTATAAACGACTGGTGGTGGCAGCTAGGGTTGAGCGACTTTTATTTTTATAGGATCGGGTCAGGTTTCATGAAACCCGACTTTCTCAAAAGTCGGCTCGTGTGAAATCGACCGATCCTATAAAAAAGTCGGGGTCGGCTGAAACACGAAACCCAATGCAGTGCAATGGGATACTATGGTTCCCAGGGTCTGAAGGAGAGGAAACTCTCCTTCAGGCCCTGGGATCCATATTAATGTGTAAAATAAAGAATTAAAATAAAAAATATTGATATACTCACCTCTCCGACGCAGCCTGGACCTTATCGCTGGTAACCGGCAGCCTTCTTTGCTTAAAATGAGCGTGTTCAGGGCCTTCCATGACGTCACTGCTTCTGATTGGTCGCGGCTGCCCATGTGACTGCCACGCGACCAATCACAAGCCGTGACGTAATTCTCAGGTCCTAAATTCCTAATTCTAGGAATTTAGGACCTGAGAATTACGTCACGGCTTGTGATTGGTCGCGTGGCGGTCACATGGGCGGCCGCGACCAATCACAAGCCGTGACATCATCTAAGGCCCTGAACGTGCTCATTCTTAGGAAGGAAGGCTGCCAGAAAGAAGCCGAGGGCGAGTATATTCCTATTAGGTATATACTCACCCTCGGACGCGCCCTGCTTCTTTCCGACAGCCTTCCTTCTTAAGAATGAGCGCGTTCAGGGCCTTAGATGACGTCATGGCTTGTGATTGGTCGAGGCCGCCCATGTGACCGCTACGCGACCAATCACAAGCCGTGACGTAATTCTCAGGTCCTAAATTCCTAGAATTAGGAATTTAGGACCTGAGAATTACGTCACGGCTTGTGATTGGTCGCGTGGCGGTCACATGGGCGGCCGCGACCAATCAGAAGCCGTGACGTCATGGAAGGCCCTGAACGTGCTCATTTTAAGCAAAGAAGGCTGCCGGTTACCAGCGGCGATGTCCAGGGGCCTCCGGAGAGGTGAGTATATCAATATTTTTTATTTTAATTCTTTATTTTACACTTAAATGTGGATTCCGATACGGATTTCCGATATCGCAAACATATCGGAACTTGGTATCGGAATTCCGATACCAGATTCAGAAGATCGCCGACCTCATGGCCGACCCCACACAGGGTTCGGGTCGGGTTTCATGAAACCCGACTTTGCCAAAAGTCGGCGACTTCTGAAAATGGCCGACCCGTTTCGCTCAACCCTAGTGACAGCGAGTAGTTCTTGGGTTATCGTGGAGTTAGCAGTGACCGTACCGGGGTATATATATTCCATGAGTTGAAATCAGAGTGTATATACCATGCCCTCACTGTTAGGTTCCCAATAACTGGCCTATTAGTGGAAACAGCCAGTGGCCTCCTGCGTTAGTCTTCGGCCAATGGCATAATTGTCTGGATGATAGGGGGCAGCAGAAAGCTGTTCATGACAAAAAGAATAACAGCATAGTGGATTAGGCGTGACCACCCCAGGCTGTGATCTTTTACAACCTGCATGGCCGAAGATAAGCCATATATAGCCAGATAGGCTGAACCTTTATTTATAATTTTTGTTGGGCCCATTGCAACCTTCTCTGCTGGATTTAGAGCGTCTAAGCAGCTGGATGGTCCTACACCCTTAGCTATGGACTAGGCCATATCCACAGGACCATGTACACCATACCATGTCCATAGCTGCTAAAGTTTGCAAGGACTATGCCCTAAAGAAAATCTGAAATAAATGAACTGGCATATAAGTTTGTATTCATGTCAAGTCAGCTGTCAATTTTCTTATGTAATTTATCTAATAAAAAATCTATTGTTTGATCATGTTGGAAAAAATGTTATTTAGTAAAAAAAATACTTTACATTGTTTTCTGGGAAGAAAAGTACCAGCAGCCTATGATAAGTAATTTTTTAGGATTTCCCTGAGGATGTGGCTTCTTTTAATTGGTCAGAAACCTATATTATTTGACAAAAAGCACTCCTTATACATAATACTTAACAAAAACCAGCATAAATGGTCAGTGGAAGATAGGAGAATCAAATGTAGAGACCCTCTTTTTTGCAGTCCATGGTAGTGAACAGCTCCTAATTACAATAGTTGCTAATATACTTATTGCTTTATCCAATAAAAGCATGGTGTTGACATGTCTTGAGATGTTAGAAGCAGTGAGGCAGGCAATGGCTGTTTTGCATCACCACATGCTTGGGCTACGTTCACATTAGCGTTGTGCGCCGCAGCGTCGGGCGCTGCAGCGTCGCCGCATGCGTCATGCGCCCCTATATTTAACATGGGGACGCATGGACATGCGTTGTGTTGCGTTTTGTGACACATGCGTCTTTTTGGGCGCACGCGTCAGGGCACAGAGGACGCAGCAAGTTGCATTTTTTTGGCATCCAAAATCATGCAAAAAAAGGACGCATGTGTCACAAAACAATGCGTTTTGCATGCGTTTTGCATGCGTTGTGCGTTGCGTCGCCAATGCGTCGCCGACGCAACACACAACAACGCAAATGTGAACGTAGCCTTAATTGGGCCTAACTTGTGTCATGGCATAATATTTGCATGCCAAGTTATATGGGTGCCATGGTAACCAATGAACACAATAGAGTGTTGTAACAACTGTTATAGTACTTTTCGGAAAGAAACACACTGAGATCGTTCCTATCAATAAAAGAATTGTCCGGTCCAGAAATCTGTGAATCCTCACAGCGCAGAATGGAGTCTCTGGGAGGATTCATAAGTCTGCTGTTACACATAGTGACTACAGACTTATCATTTTAGAATGTACAACCCCTGTAAAGCGCCTTAGGCCTAGGGCTCCTGTCCATATGATCCACCTGGCCTCTTTTTGTAAAATGAGTTTGTGTCTATCACAGCCTTGTGGTATCGGGGAACACTTTAAATATAAGCCTAAATGTATATTAATAAGATCACTCTGAAGGAACTCTCTAACATGATGAGCGAGCCGTGTGGTCCCACTACTGTACAAGTAGATTGATTATGTTATCTGAACACTAAAACTGAACATCAAATAGTTTTCTGCATACAGATAAATTTATACATAAAGTAATTTATAAAGCAAATTGTGTCCCACATGTTCGCACCTAAAACTCCCTATAGGTAGTTGGTTGTGTTACAATCAAGTATCTGGGGGATTCCATAACATATTATGTACCAAAGTGTCTTTTATAGAGAAGAGTGAATCAGGCAAAAATCTAATTTATATGTTCATAAGAATTATCTAATGATACTTGATTTGCAGAGATTATTCTCCTCTAATTTAATGTCCCTTATTATGCTGAGGAGTCCCTCTCCAGACCCAAAAAATTAATAAATATAACATGTAAAAAAGAAAAAAGAACTTACGCTCACCTTACTGCTTACATTTCCTTGCCATCACCTGTTTGGTCCGCGACGCATCTTCTGATCCCTGCTGCCTCTGACACTAACTGGGACTGACTCTCATTCTTTGCCCGAGCTTTTGGTTCTCCAGCACTTCTTCAGCGCTCGTGGCAGGGCTTCAAAGATTTGGTGAAGACCAGACGGTTGACGTTGAGTGGAGGGGTCTGAGAGCTGAGTAGCAATGTGAGTATATAAGGATTTATTTTTTACCTTTTGATGGCTCTTTAGTGGTTCGGCCAGTGGCCACCATTTTGCTGAATCCGAGCAGAAGCAAATTATTGAGAACAGTGCTCATGATTACCAGTGCATTTAAAAAAATGGCACGATCTCACCCATTTGTCGCTTCCCGATTTTCTGAAGGTTCCTGTGGCCTCAGGATCCGTGAAGCTTGTAGTTATGGGGAGAATAGAATAACTTAGAGGGGGGAGAAAGAGGGGACAGGACCTATTTTCCCTGTCGTGCCTTGTGTGGAAAGCTCCCGCCCTCACAAGGGCAGTACCCAAATATGAGCCTGTTGCAGTGACACCCTTGGCTACATTCGCCAAGGGTGTCACTGCAACAGGCTCATATTTGGGTACTGCCCTTGTGAGGGCGGGAGCTTTCCACACAGGGCACGACAGGGAAAATAGGTCCTGTCCCCTCTTTCTCCCCCCTCTAAGTTATTCTATTCTCCCCATAACTACAAGCTTCACGGATCCTGAGGCCACAGGAACCTTCAGAAAATCGGGAAGCGACAAATGGGTGAGATCGTGCCATTTTTTTAAATGCACTGGTAATCATGAGCACTGTTCTCAATTTATTGATTTTAAAACAAGTTGGTTTCTTTTAGGTACATGTATTAAAGGTTAAGTTTTAAGAATTTTTCTGTCTATGCTGTAGTATACGAAATTTGATAGTCAGTTTATCTAGAGCAATACGCTATAGTCTCAATTGCTGTATATTCAGAAGCAAATTACAATAAATCTGCATTTTGGCAAATGCTAATTTTTTGCATATATTTGCTGTTGATTCTAAAAATCCATTTACTTGTAATTTGTTGTATTCACTATTGCCTATATTGTCTAAAATGCATCTTATTAAACATATTTCCTGGCTCTCTTTTTTCCCCATTCTTTACATTTCAACTCCGCATTGGTTGTTCAAAATGTCTTCTGCGGATAAGGCTCGTTCCATTTCATGTTCAGAGGATCTTCTCTCTCTTCTATAATTTTTTATTAAAAGGAGGATCAATTCTTGGGCAAAATGCAGAGAAGGAGCTCTCACTGTCATGTTCACAGTGCATAGGAAGCTGAAGTCCATTACAGCAAATATAAATTACAAGCAACTTAACTACCACATAAAAGAGATTATTATTAGTTAATTGCCACCTAATTTCCTGAGGCAAACAATCTTCAATTAGATGGAGCGTTTAGCATAAATGTCATTTTTTTTACCAATTCTTTCAGATTTCATTGGTTGTAAATTTTATAACTTCCAGACAAAGGTCTTCTAAAGTGTACGACTTTGGAAAGTGCTTGTTATTTTCTCTAAGGTACCTGCTTAAAAAAAAAGAAGAAATAACGGAAAATAAGCAAAGTCATTAGCAACCGATTACAATGAATAATTATGCTAGATGAACCAGGAATTAATTTATAATTAGAGGATAGAAATAAATGTCTAATGAATATGTTTCCCAAAATTCTTTGATGTAAAAATAATTAGTTTGGTCCAGCTTCTACATCAAGAATGATTTTAAAATTATGCAGACACTTGAAATATTCAGTATTTGGAGAAGACCTTTAATGGTCATTAGTCAGTAAAGCACATGCAGTGTGATATTCAATCTAGACTCAAATTATTTCATGTTTTGTGTCCTTTTTATTTATTAATGTCACAAAATGATATATGAATATATTAATGATGTTTGTGCCAAGCATGTTTCATTTACCACCACAGTACTTTAATGAAAATAGCACATGCGGCCTGACAACATTCATTCTACTGTTTTATGGTTAAGTAATCATTTAAAAAGCAAAGAATAAAATTAAAAAACCCAAACATTACTATTCAACAAAATGCCCAATTTGAAGAGACACTAATTATAAAATAGGAAAGAAAATAGAAAATAAATATGAACAACACTCACCATAGTAACTTTTTCTTGTTTGATGCCTTTCTGTACTATGGTGCAATGTAAATGGATGTGTATTCATTTAATATAGAGGGGCAGAAATATGCTACGCCATAGTGTAGGTATATGTTTGTATATTGGCCAAAGAGCGTTTGTGCACCTGTACATTAATTTAATACTAAAGGTGTGTGTGACTGTTTTTGCTGTATAAATTGGGTGGGGAGGGGGGTGAAGAGTGGCTCCCTCCAGGGCTCAGCACCCTTATATACACATCCATCGCGGGCAAGATTTTAACTATGGGCTCAGCCTGATTTCCTTTAGTTTCCTCAGTTAAGATGAGGCCTGGTTTGGTATATAGAGAGGTTGGATGTTTATCAGCTCATGGCTGCGCCACTTTTACCGTGCACCCAGGGAAAATAGGTACATAAACAGGGAACTCCTTATACCTATTTATATCTGCCATCCAATTTCCTATTTGCCAAAAAGACCTGTCCCTTTTGTTATGCCGTGCACCTCCAGTCAGTTCCTAGCAAAAATAGAGGTCATTGATAGGAAATAGAGCTCTGTTTAAGATATATTTTTTCGACGGCTTGTTTCAGGAGATTGAAAAGTTTTGAAGAATGACAAATAAGTATATGATTTTTTTTTAAAGGTTTTATGTTCCTTCAAGGCAAAACCTTTGTTTTTGTAGAAATCCTGCTGTTAATCTAAAAATCTACTCTTTCTCGCTCTTTGAGAACATTAAAATGTAAGTACATTATTGCACATGTCAGTGATCATGTTTATCATCGTAAGCGCTGCAAGGAAGAGAAGCTTAAGTCATAAAACCTTTTTTCTTCAAAGCCTTAAATAAACGGGGAGGTTGGTAGGTTCTGGGATCCTAGGACTACGTACCTGCCTCGGAGATGACTAAGGCTGTCATTTCAAAAGAGAAAGCTGAGCATTGTTATTCCCCGTTGTCACTCATAGCTCCAAATACGTGCGGAATAAAGTCTCATAGTGGGAAGGAAAGTGTTGAAAGTAATAAAATGAAGATAAGGTGATGAGGAATGTACTGTTAGAGACATATGATACTTAAGGAAAGGATTACAGCCTTCAATATCTAGATGCAGTGGCTCCTTCGAGAAATTAATGATAGATTTCTTAGCCATAAAAAAGGATGCTGATAAATTGATGATGGGAACAACATTGCTGGAAGTTATAATTCTGTACAGCATCAGGTGTTCACACTTGGCTTCTGCAATAAAAAAGAAAGAAGAACATTCATTGCTCTCCAGTGTTCACAAACAAACATTAAACAACACAGCAAAATGCGCTGAGTGCTCATATTTTTATTAAAAGGCGAAAAGAAAGTAATCTCGGTGTTGTATTGGTGTGTATTAAATTATATGAAGACACTATTGTTTAGCTCATGACTGACATTAGTACTTCTGAATTCAAGTAAACTCTCGCCTTTGGGCCGCCCAGCGTGTTATAGTGGAGAAGTTTCTAGTTTAATGTTATTATTGGCACCATTTAATAATAGAGAAAAAGGTCAAGACAAAATATATACATATACAGTAGTTGGCAGCCTGTGTTATGTGACTAACAATGAATAACAAAGGAAATAGCATGTAGGAGTGTTACTCTGGTGGTAGGTATGAGGTAAGTCTGTGACCATGCAGAATAAGTATTGAGCTACATGTATAATTATAAAGGACTGTTAATTGCAAAAATAGGACAATCGGAGTAATTCATCAGGGAAAAGGAGGAGAAACATTCAAGATATGTTTGTCTCAAGTCCTCAGACAGTTCTCTTCTCTATTTGTTCTCCATGATTAGTGTAGCACACACAACACACAATGCAAAGACTGAGTCAATTTCTCCCTGTTTTTCTTGTTTCAGGTGTGATTTTCATATTGCCCACACCTGTTACTTGCCACAGGTGAGTTTGAGTGAGGATCACATGCTTGCAACAAGGTTGCTTACCCACAATTTTGGAAAGGTGCCAACAATTTTGTCCGGCCCATTTTTGAGGTTTTGTATGAAATTATGCCCAATTTGCCTTTCTTTCCTCTGTTTTATTTGTGTTGTTCAAATACACACAAAGGAGATAAACATATGTATAACACAATAGGTGTAATTGTAATTCTAGGAGAAATACTTCATTTTTTGGAACAATTTCAAGAGTGCCAACACTTTCGGCCATGACTGTATACATGTTATTTGCCGTTTGAATGTTATTCTCTATGGTACTATACACCTACTGCTATTACTGTATATTCTTGTGTAGAATAACTGCTCCCCACATCTGTATTTTGGTTTTTATACCTCTGAATGTGCATCTCCTTTTTCAGCATTTGTGTATATCTATTTATTACCTTCCTGATCTCCAATAAAGTTTTTCCTATTTTTAATTTTTATTATATGGACATTTTTGCTTCTCCTTTTCCCTCATATATTATGTGACGGTAGGTAGCAGAAAGTCTGTTGCGGTATCTGGTCACTGCGGCACTGTTACGCTGTAACTCTGATACCTGCAGAATAAATGTAGCAATTATCATTCTGAGTATTGAAAAGACAGTGATGTTAGTTTGAGTTATGTTGGCTGCACCACTAAATGTGTCCACAGTGGACTAAGAATGCCATTTAATATAGCGCACACATTTACACAGTAATTGTTGACAAAAAGTGTGAAATCAGAGGTGTACCCAAATTCTACACAAACATGTACTACTGTACGTAGCCACAGAGGCTGGTGCCCCACTGGAAATGATCAAGTATATGCAATAGTCTGCATAACACTGCTTTGCAACATATCAGCAATAATATTAAGCTTTGTAATATATCTTGTCATAGAAATGTGTTTCATTTTCTATTCATGGGCCTTTTCTTCTCCTCACACCCAGTCCCTCACTGATCATTTATCTGCTTTAGGGCTTATACTCATCTGCGTGAAAAACGGACAAATGGAATCCAATAAAAAATCGGGTTGCTCTTGGACTAATGCTATTCAATGATTCAGTGCTCATCTGCTATTTTTTCTCAGCACAGATTGACGCGTGGCCGCATATGTTGGGCAAGACTCACCAATGCAAGTCAATAGGTGTGAGGAAAAAATCGCACAGCACACGGACCATGTGTATGCCATCCTTATTGTGTCCGTATAAAAGGCACCTATGTATCCAAAATCGAAAAAATTGCATTAGCTCATCATTTGACCCAAGGGCTGTTATAAATGGAAAAAAAACCTCCATGGAAACCAGGAACATGTTTTCCACATTCAACGTGGAACTGATGCTGGTTCTGGTGCATCAGTGACCTGAATTGTGGGACAGCAGGGATGCAGGGTATGGTATGAAGACAACAGTGACATACAGCCTGGACCTATATTTGCTGTGAACTGTATCCCAGTTATAAAAGCAGCGCCAACCAAGTTCAAGAGGATATAAGTAAGTACACCAAATCTAAACGGTTCATTATGATTGTCGTAATTTTTTAGCAGAGGAAAAACAAATGGAACAAACCCCCCAAAACATTATGCTATTTTTTCAACCAAAACAAAAGCACCCAAGCAAACACATTTCTCACACCTAAAGAAAAATAAACACCGTACAAGCATTGATCTTAGAACACACTATGCGTGTTATTGCATAGAGCATCCTTGATCTATATTATTTTGCTGTTCTAATATCTTCCACTTTCCTTTCCAGTGGGTCCAGTGGCAAGACAATAGAGGAGTCACTGGTACCAGTTCCGCCAAGAGAGACAACAGCAGAACAAGAGCGGGTATCTGAGAAAAGGCCATAAGTCTTTTATGACAGCCTACAATTTTTGGCCCCAGTGATAGATCTTCGCACATAAGTGGCTTTTTCATTTTGCTGTTTGTAATGCTTTTTATTATGATTTTGAATTTTAAATAGCTAACTAGGCCTATATGAGTGATGAGTTTGCTTCGGAAATGAGGACCTTATATTTTCTCTTCATTTGTATTTTCGTGCCCAACTTTTTAAGTTGTTTAACATGTTTTTACAATAATTAAAAACTAACCCAAATAAAAAATGGAGTAGGATCCCCCACAATTTTGTTGACCAACTGAGAGAAAGCCGACTGCTGGGGGCTGATGTTCCTAGAATGGGAAGGGGGTAATAGATATGGAACTTCCCAGGCTATTAATATCAGCTCACAGCTGTCTACTTAGACTTTACTGGTTATTACAAAGGGGACCTCACCCCCATGACGTGAGGTCCCCAATATAATTAATAACCAGCATAGTCTAGGTAGACAACTGCCGGCTGATATTAATACTCTAGGAAGGGGCCATGGATTTTGGCACCCTCTTAGACTAAGAACATCAGCCCTCAGCCATCCCAGAAATGGCGCATCCATAAGTTGTGCCATTCTGGCAATTAGCCTCGCTCGTTCCACTTGCCCTGGTGCGGTGGCAAGTGGGGTATGTATTTTGGGGTTGTAGTCAGCTTTGTATTGTCAGCTGACATCAAGCCCAGTGATTATGAGTGGAGGTGTCTATAAGATGCCCCCATTACTAACCCCATAGTCACATTGTAAAAAATACACAGCCAGAAAAATGTCCTCTAAGTTAAAGACACAGACTGCTTTATTTTAATTAAATGCTCCCCGTCCCACTTTTTCCTATTTATTAGTATAAATTAAAAAATAATAAACAACCATATTCCTCACGTGTCCAACGAGAAGATAATCCATATGTTTCCCACAAAGAACTCCGGCTCTGCTACAACTGGGTGGCTTGTTTAGCAGTGGTATGATGCGACTGCTCATCAAGCCAGCCAGAGCACACTGAGACAGAAGCTTGAGATTGCTCCTGCAATGTGTAGCGCTGATGTGAGAGAGGTCACCAGCATTCATAACTGATGAACCCCGGTCACCTCACTGACGTCATGGCTTGCAGAGTAAGAAATTTCTTGAAAAAAGCATTCACTAAGGAAGCAAATTACAGATGCTGCCCATAGAAGTCGACAGGGAGAAGAATGAGAGGAAACATAGGGAGGAGCTACCGAAACAAAGAGTGATACACAGAGACGCTGCTGCTTTTAATAAGTGTTCCACTATTGTACCCGAGACCTGAATTCACAGCAATACTGATTAAGGATGGAAACTTTCCTGAAGAGATGAGTTTTCTGGTTGCATATGAAAGTTCCAAATGTAGGACACAATCGATCATGCTGAGGTACTGAATCCCAGAGGACGGGTGACACTCAGGAAAAATCTTTGAGGTGATTAGGTGAGGAACATACAATATCAGAGGATATAGTACATTAGGTCATATTCTGCCTGTTAAAATATGCCAAGCTACGAGCAACTTATGTATTTTAGGAGCCTGTTTTATTTTTACATGTAAGCCTGTTTTTTATCATTTTTTGTGTTTTGTGCTTTTTTTCAGTTTGCCCCATATCAATTTTTCCATTTATGCATAAAGTCTTTTTTATGTGTTTACCTTTTTTTTTGTTCGGCACTATAGGTGGAGTTTAGGGTTTCCTTATGTTTTCACCTTATTGATCATTTTTTACTTTTCAAAAATCATAAAATTTGTTGTAAATATACATCAATCCAACACTGGAGTGATTTTATGTGTGCCAAATTTAGCTAGCTTCTTCCACTAAAAATTGCAAAAAACACTAAGAACAAAAAAAATGGCCATTTTAGGCTTTGTGCAAAAATCATGAACTGCTTTTGCCATTTTGAAGAATTTGGCACAAAAAGACAACATTGAATAGCATAAGACAAAATAAGAAAAATGACTTAAAACAACCCTGGAAATCATGAACCAGAGCCTAAAATGTTTTGTGTATGTATTATTTTGTCTATAGCAGCAATTAATCACCATCACAAGCTTTATAATAACACATACTGTACGTACTACATTGGTTGTTAAAAATGACTTTGGAATCTGGATAAATTGATATTGTTATTATGAAACATACCATACAATGATATACGAACAAGCAGCGGAATAGATAAAAGCAGCACTCCAGAACTCCAATGTAAAAGTGATTTATTCACCCAAATGTCAGCTACATGCTATGTTTCAGCACTTCCACAGTGCTAGTGGTTCTGGGAAAGACTTGAGATGTGGCATGTATCTGACATTTAGGGGAATAAATCACTTTTACATTGGAGGTTTGGAGTGCTGCTTTTATCTATTGCGCTGCTTGTTGGATATTTGGAGTTGAAGCTTACACTCATCCGTGGAGAAATATTTTAACAGTACTGCTCTATCGTCTTTCTACCTTTTATGAGACGTGAATACATATTTGCAGTTATTTTAACTACTTACTGACCATATATAGACTACAAATGTCTTCATGGTCTCTCTGAACTGTGCATTGACGTTCATATATCAACCAGCATTAGTTACTGCACAAGCAAGTATGAAGCCACCACAGCGAGGGAGACGATTGTCACTGACTGTCAGAGATAACAAAGGAGCATTTTCTTACAGCTCCTATCTTCAAAGTTTTATATGTATACTGCTATAAGAAAACTGTGTATACAATATAGGAGATGGCAGTGTAAACCTACATTTATTATGTATCCAAATGTCAGATCATGAGGAACCACTGTACAGTTAAATATAATTCCTTTTTTAACATTCTTTTCTATAAACCTAATGGCTTAGAAATGTTGTCTTTATATATAATATAAACATATAATAAAGAATTGCCCTTCAAATGAGATATGTAAAGTAAATTAACATATACTAAATATTGGTAAATAGCAACTGGTTATAACGTAGTAAAAAAGTAGACGTTTGGTTAATAAAGGGATGACTGCCGTATGCATAAAAAATAGAATTATGAGTAAATGATCAAATTCCATTACTTTAATGCCTGTAATTCACATATAAAAACCTAACCCAGGCTTTCTGTAAGAAAAAGCCAGTCCTATTTGTGACTGCTAAGTTACAGCTGGGATCTTTAAAGCCTTGTAATTGTCATTTCAAAGCAAATAGAAAATAGGAATTTGCATAAACTATGCACAAAATTGTCATTTCAGAGGTGTGAAGCCTTATCTATAAATTAATCTGTAATTGCAGCATTTTATAAATGCTCTATTGTTGGGTAATTTGATCTCAAAGTTATTGTTTTGCTGTGGCACCATACTTCATTAATTATGAATCAAATGTTTACATAGCTGCATAGATATTAAGGTTGGAAAAAAGTCTGTCAAGTTCAATCTTTAATTTATATTTAATTTATTAGTAATTTAATGCATGGCTGCTTCTACTCTGTTCCATCTTGAATGTGTGTTTTTAAGAGGAGAGGATAATCAAATTGTATATTTATATCTGTCCTTGCAGGACTTTCCTATGTGCCAGACCGGATTCTTTATCCGTAGTGAAGGAATGGTGGACTCGGCGAATAACAATAGTTTTCACCTTAACTGGGACATATTTACAGTTGATGACAATCAGGGACCTACCGGCAGAGGTCACATTGTCCTGCTACACTCAATGAGCAAACAGTCAAAATAAAACAAAAGCTATTGATTTTTACCGTCATCTTACCACCTGATGGACCAGATAATAGCAACATATTTCTTCATATTTTCAAAGGAAAGACAAATAAGAACTCTTAGGTAGTAGATGTGGTTTTAACCTGTAAATGAAAAGTAAGTAGAAATAAATAACACGTGAAAATCTAATATTGATTTTTCTGGCTTTATTCTGCAAATATTACGCCAACAGTCTCCCTACATCATTTAAAATATGAAAGACTTGTACAGCACGTCACTGCTTGTGTTACTGATGTGCATTTGAGAGATTTTTCCGTAAAATATAATTATTGTTTGCTTTCTCTAGGACCCCAATTCCCCTTTAAATGTGTATGAGATGAAGACAGGTCACTGAGGATTAAGTTCTTATTGTAATAGTAGGTCTTCTAAAGCTTGGTTATTCCAAGAGGACAGGGTGAATGTGGAAGATCCAAAACCAAGTAGTGTGAATAATACCTTAAAAATGGTGTATATGGGTGAAAAATTAGAAATACGGATATTTTATTTTAAAATACTCTATTTTAATGTGTATTATAGCATTAGATTCATTGTTTCCAAAGAGCAAATACAATAATTCTCTATAATATTTTACTATTTATATATACAGTGTTTAACAAAGGATATCATAACAAAAATGATCACCAAGTCAAAAGTACAAAGTAACAAAGAGAAAAGGGACATCGGTGAACACACTATTACATGCTAGTTCTGCCCACAATTCATCCACTATACAGGCTGTCCCTATTGGACAATTTTTGAGAATGAGGAGGGTTTGCTCATCAGATGGAGCCTTTGAGAGCCAGGCCTAAGACCTGAAATCAAAAGAGGCTATCAGCGTGCCCGTAGGACTCCCCATGACCAGCTTCTCTGTGGATCCACGCATACCACCAACAGGGATCCACCCTTAAGATTTATTGTGACCTATAACAATCAGTGTATTGGTATGCGTCAGATCCTACAGAGGCACTGGTCTATTTTAAAAGCCATCCCTTAGTCAAATCTTACCAGAGTCTCCACTTATGGCCGCAAGAAGGGTTAAGAACCTGAGGGATTTGCTGGAGAGGAGCCACTATGTGGCGACTGCTCCCAACCCTTTTGGTACTTGAGGACAGAAGTGGCGTTACTACCCATGCAGTTCCTGTTGCGCGTGTGGCAAAATAGTGCAGGCCACCTCTTTTTCGTCATCTGACAGGAGTAGGGATTGCTAGGATTCTATCATACATCTCATGGAGTACTAGCTATGTCATATATTATGCTACATGCCCATGTAATCATATTTATGTGGGCCTTACATCCCGGGAAATTCGCATCAGGACAAGGGAACATGTGAGAGACATTGTGATGGCTAGGGAATCCACTGATATCTCAGTCCTTAATACCATCCCCAGGCATTTCAGGCTGTGCCATGATTCTAATCCAGCAGGGTTATCAGTGCATGGTATAGATCGGGTCCATTTTACACAGTTATCTCTTTCTGTGGATGTCTTATGACACGTATATTGGCCTTTCTTTAGTTATACTGTTTTTACATCTTCATTTGGACAACCAAGTCACCATTTTGGTTTTCAAGTGAAAAGAGGACAGTGTTCCCTTAATTCATCCTTTCTGTGGAAACCTAATGACAGACTCAATGATGTCTTCACCTCCTGTTTCTTCTATGTATTGTATGGGACAAGTGAACTATTATTTTTGCAATTGTATCAGTGACTTAACTATATATTCTTTCATACTGATATGGTCACTATTTGTTGTGATATTTGATTGTTAATTAGGACTAATGCTATTTACATACTTACTTTATTATCCCGGAGTATTGCCCATAGTTCTGCCCTTAAATTGAATGGCCGCCACATCGTGCCCATGTATGGTGGTGGCGCGTCCTTCTTGCGTCCTGGAAGGCATCCATTCAGGTCTGATGCTGGTCAGTGATGTCACAGGAAATACTCCCTTTGACCCGCACTAGATTCTGGGATGGCTGGAAATGACGTGACTGGGGCCACTCGTCCACCGTGCATGTGCCAACTAAGATGGCGGTGCCCATCTAAATCCACCTGTGATGGCCTCTATATAAGATTAGTTGCCATAACATGAGCCACACCCCCCCGAGGAAGCCGACCACACAAAACGCCCATCGGGGCAACGGCAGGAACGTACTGAGTCCCCACATGGGTGAGCACTTTACTGGGAGCACTATTTGCGGCACTTTATCTAAATTAGCATATTTTATTATGACCATTTGGGTTCATGCCCCATAGTAGCTATTTACTAACATTAGGATAGGTTCCACTGGTCCTTTCCTGCACATTTTGGGACCTGTTCAGCTATTAGAGGCAGCGTGATATCCCACTTCATAGCATGCCCTTTTGTGCATACCAAGAGATATTTTGTTGTTGCTCAGTAGTCAGGCCTTATTGTTGTCACTTTGCCCACTCATCAAGAGTAACTTTTTATGTATTTTACATGTTTTTGTTAACTTTGTATTCAATAAAGAACCTTTAGACATATCTTAATGGACAGTGTTGTCTAGTTCATTGAGCTAGCCATTTAAGTACATGTATTTACTTTATTGGGGCATTTACCTCAGTTGTTCTCTGTAGGCTCATTATATGTACAGTGTTCAGTGAGCATGAGTACACCCCTGACAATCTCTGACAGCATTTAATAGGAAACGCATCACTAACCCTGCCCATTGGTGCCCCGTCACATGATTACATGACAACCAGAGGTCTGCAGTAGACTTCTGTGGTTGTCATTGCCAGATTGCTATGAGCGCCGCCCTGCTTTTCAGTTTCAGTTGGACTCAGATCAGGAGATATACTTGGCCACTTAATCATTTTCACCCTGTTCTTCTTCAGAAATACAACAAATGTGTGTTTTGGATGAATGTCACGTTGGAAAAGTGCAAATCTACGAAGGGCACAGAGTGATTGTAACATCCTTATCCTGGTATGCATAGCCTCCTCATCCCTTTCCTGGTATGCATGGCCCCCTCATCCCTATCATGGTATGCATGGCTCTCTCATCCCCATCCTGGTAGGCACGGCCCCCTCATCCCTATCCTGGTAGGCATGGCTCTCTCATCCCCATCCTGGTAGGCACGGCCCCCTCATCCCTATCCTGGTATGCATGTCCCCCATCCTGGTATGCATGTCCCCTCATCACCATCATGGTATGCATGACTCTCTCATCTCCAACCTGGTAGGCACGGCTCCCTCATCCCTATCCTGGTAGGCATGGCTTCCTCCTCCCTATCCTGGTATGTATGGCCCCCTCATCCCTAGCCTGGTCGGCATGTCCCCCTTATCCCTAGCTTGGTATGCATGGCCCCCTCATCCCTATCCTGGTTTGCAGGGCCCCCGTCTCTGTCCTGGTATGCATGACTCCATCCTTATCCTGGTATGATTGGCCCCATCAGAAAAACATAAAAGACCTCATAAACCATCCTACTTACCTTCCTGTGCTCCCTCGCAGGGTCTTTTTCCAATGTTAGCAGCTGATTTATGCTTGTAAGCAGTGCATGGCAGTGGTGTAATGTGCTGCTTACAAGCCGAGAACAGCTGCTGGAATTTTCACTGCTCCCCATGCTGGGGCTATGTGTATGGAGAGCAGTAAAATATTTATTGCTTTTTAATAACAGGCACAGTGTTAGCCGCAGCCGCCGGCTTCCTGCTGCTGCTACTGCCAGGCGTTTGCGTGTGTCTGCTACTAAAGGGGATGAATTATAGCTTCTCTCCATGCCTATGGGAGTTGAAAGCAGTGAATATTCATTGTCTTAAGTAGCAGGCACACACAAACTCCTGGCAGCTGCAGGAAGCCAGCTGCTACGGCTAACAGCATGTCTGCTATTAAAGAGAAATGAAAATTTACTGCACTCCATTCACATGGGTGTGGAATGCAGTAAATATTCATTTCTCTTTAGCAGCGGGCACAGGAGTTGGCTGCAGCCACCAGTTCCTGCCTCCTGTGACCCGCTGTTCCACCGCTGCCATGCCCACACCTCAATTCACAGCCAGAGCAGGTACATCTGGACTTATAAGGCGCACCCCCATTTTCCTCCACATTTTTGTAGGAAAAAAGTGCGTCATATAGTCTGAAAATGGTATCTATCTGTCTATCTATCTATCTAAAATTATGCAATGTTTTTGAGAGTGAATGATTAGTGCATTGAATGATAAGTGGGAAGAGAGTAAAGTTATCTAATCTATTATAATTCTACCTTGTAATGTCTTCACATCCTGTTTCATCCAGATGTGTCCAGATCCCAGAATTCCAAGCGGAATGGAAGTTCACCGACCACCATATTGGGACACCCAAGTGATGGAAACTGCTGGTGGTACCAGCCTCTTGCGTGATCCCACCAGCTGAACACGGTCGCACCACACACACACGCACACACACACTGTATACGCCGTACGCACCACACACACACACACACACTGTGTACGCCGTACGCAACACACACACACACTCACTCTGTATGTGCCGTATGCACCATAGACACACACATACAAGAAGACAGCACAATGGTGGAGAGAGAGAGAGAGCAGACAAGGTGGAGAGCACATGGGGTAAACAGGTCAAAGAAGAGATGACATGAGAGGAGAAGACAGCACATGGGGAGAGAGAGACAGAGCACTGGGGGGAGACAGCTCAGACGGGACAGCACATGAGGGGAAAACAAGCTCAGGAAGGAGAGAGACAGCAGACAAGGGGGATAGCACATGGGGTAGACAGGTCAAAGAAGAGAGCACAGATGGGAGAAGTCAGCACGTGGGGATAGAGAGAGTGGATAGGTAGGTGAGCACATGGGGGGAGAGATTCTCAACGCTGCAAAGCCTGCCCTCCATCTAGTAAGATATATTACAAAATTTCTTATCTTCACTTGTTATATTGGTTTCTTAAAAAACGTCCAGTTACTCTTTAATTGTGCATTGAAATGCTTGAAGATGTTCATGTGCACGAGTGGGTTTATATTTTCATTACAGAAGATTTAATTCACAATCTGTGTACCCATAGCCATGTACCATGATGTGCTTGCTCTTGTGAAGTTTATTCCCCTGCTTTATTTCTTGATGACATAATTTTTGCGTCAACTTCCTTGGACTTCTCATAATCCTGTCCTGGATGTCTGCAAGAATGATAGCTGTTTGAATATGTTGTCGTCTCTTTTTTGGCATCATACAGTGTGTTAATTTTGTATCGTGTGTTACTACAATGAAAAAATGTAGCAAATTAAAAGCAATAATATTTATGATGACACTTTCATATGTTTTCTAGCTTGTGCCTGACACTTCCAATCCTTCACCCACCAAAAAACATCCTGTTGGTTAATTTTCAATCAACGTAACCAAAATGAAACTGATATATTTTCTATTTTCAGTTCCATTGTATGCAGGAAGGTAAATATACTTCTTTTTATTTGATTTTCAGAAAAAGCTGAAGATCATGTTTTTTGTACACTTGACAAAGCACTGAGATGTCTTTTATCTTGTTGGCTCAGAATGCCTCATGATCAGTGCAAAGTATGTACAAGTACCTGTCTCTTTTCTGATGCAAAAGTAATACTAAGCGTATTATCACTGTCATATCAATAATACAGATATTTAAACACACATATCATATAATATAGACACATACAAAATCTCTATCTCCATGTTTTGCCGGGTTAGGCCTCATAGTTTGTTCCACACTCATGCAGAACGGCTATTTAATAGCAAATCATGACATATTTGGTGCAACATTTATGTGTATGGTGCAAAACTATCTTTCTTACCATTTGTTATGAGATTAGTTAATATACAGGCATGCTAAAACAAAGCACACCCTCTTTGAATCCTAGTGTTTTGTATAAGATATAATAGAAAAATCTACTCCTTAGAAGGTCTTAAAAGTAGGTAAATACAATCTTAGATGAACAACAACACAAGACAAATTGCACTCATCATTACCATGCCATTATTTATTTCACAGCACTAGGCAAAATTATAAAAGTGGTGTGTGGAAAATTAAGCACATCCCATGAACAACCTTTACAACCAACAACTTGAAATATTTTTTTTTCTGCAGGGCCTTATTCAGATGTCAGTTTTACGAGAAAAACGTACTGAGTTTCATCAGTGATTTTCGTAAGAGTTTGGTCAATGTTTCATCAGTTTTTTCACAGATAATAAAAAAAAGTTACTCCACCCTCTACTAGCTATGAGTGAAAATGTACAGCACACAGAGGGCATCCAAGTGCTGCCCAATTTTTTCACTGACCCATAGATTTGCATTGTCGAGTTTGTTCTGACACTCATCAATATCTGACAAAAGTCCGGGGTTTTGCACACACCACTCATTCTGCAAATATCGACTTCATATGTATGAGAGCTATCGGTGAAATACGTGGATAGCACTTGTACATGAAAAACTAACATGTGAATGAGACCTACGACTTTATCAGTCTGTCACATCATTCTGAAGGAATGATGTTCTGATGTTGCTTAAAGAGGTTGTCCACTACTTTTCGATTGATAAACTACCCTTAGGATAGGTCACCAATGACTGATCGGCCAGGGTCCGACACCCTGCCCCCCTGCCGATCAGCTGCTATTGGTGTCTGCGGCAGCTGCCCGTCTGGAAGTATTCACTTCATTCTTTCTGATAGTTGCCACAGCAGAGTATTACACATCACCTTCCTATTGATTTGAATGCCTCAGCCACTCAGAAGATGGAGCAGCTCGGCAAGCGAGTACTTCCGGCCAGTGGCTGGTGGTGGCACCGATAACAAGTGATTGGTGGGGTGCCAAGTATCGGACCCTGGCCGATCACACATTGATGACCTATCCTAAGGATAGACATATCAAAAGACTGTCACTTCCAAACAGAAATCAGGTGTGTACAGGTGCTTACCAAGAGTAGCCATCTCCATGTATAACCAATAAAATAAAGTAGCACTCTGTGTAGCGCTATAGCAGGCAAACATGCCCCCTGATGAAAGCTGGTCCATAACACGTGTTGTGGCAGACGTGCAAGTATTGGCAGCTCCTGCATTCACTGGTTATATGTAGCCTTGACACTACATTTATTGTTAAACTGGCAGGATTTTTTGAACAATATAGTAAGAATATTATACGTCAACAATCATAATATGAAGTATAAGATATATATTTACATTCAAGTTTAATTTCTCCCATCTTGTGCACCCCTTTCTCAGAGTTTCCAAACACATGTGCTTGACTCTAATTTCCTCTTTCCTGGATATGTATTTTTTATATAATAAATATATTTTGCATATTTTGAATACCACTTTGGACTATAATTGTAATTTTCTTGCATTCTAAGTGCTTACTAAAAGTTGTCTTTTTCATATATAGCCAACAAAATAAAGTAGCACTCTGTAGCACTACAGCATGCAAACATGAAGTATATGAAATTTTAATTGCATTACTGCACTAGAAAATATAAAAAATTGAGAATACTTAGCACATAAATTGGCCAATTCATGTGTACCTGGTATCCGTGATAAGGCGAAAATCTTTGCTGGGACCTATCCTGTGGGTACTCCTCTCCTGCACTGACAGCCTACATTTATATGGGAAGGTAGGATCCTGCTGTAATATAAACCACCAGAGGCTGATGCGTGGAGTGCTCAGTCATAGCGCCTATAGATAAAAATATCAGAAGACTGACTGCCACTTCCAAACAGAAATTAGGTGTGTACAGGTGCTTACTAAGAGTAGCTATCTCTCCATATATAACCGGGGCTGCCGGGTACACATGAATTGATCAATTTATGCACTAAGAATTCTCAATTTTGTATATTTTTTAGAGCAGTAATGCAATTCAAATTTCATATATTTCATGTTTTCATGCTAGAGGGCTACAGAGTGCTGCTTTATTTTGTTGGCTATTCTAAAGATAGGTCATATATCAAAAATTAGTGGACAATCTCTTTAAAGGGAACCTGTCACCCCCCAGGGAGTTTTTAAGTAAAAGAGCCACCTTCAGCAGCCCTGAGACTGCATTCTGTGAAGGTGGCTCTTATGTTTAGCATCCCTGGGAATGCTGAAATGATGACTTTTATAAATTGTGCGCCATACCTCTATTGAGTCAGGGTGGTAGGATTTCCCCCTGACTCAAACGCCTCGCAGCCGTCCATCATCCCACCGGGCACCACCTCCTAGGGATGCTAATCATAAGAGCCACCTTCACAGAATGCAGCCTTAAGGCCCCGTCTCACTAAGCGATTTACCAACGATCACGACCAGCGATACGACCTGGCCGTGATCGTTGGTAAGTCGCTGTGTGGTCGCTGGGGAGCTGTCACACAGACCGCTCTCCCCAGCGACCAACGATCAGGGGAACGACTTCGGCATCGTTGAAACTGTCTTCAACGATGCCGAAGTCCCCCTGCAGCACCCGGGTAACCAGGGTAAACATCGGGTTACTAAGCGCAGGGCCGCGCTTAGTAACCCGATGTTTACCCTGGTTACCAAAAAAAACAAACAGTACATACTCGCCTTTCGGTGTCCAGGTCCCTTGCCGTCTGCTTCCTGCTCTGACTGAGATCCGGCCGTACAGCGAGAGCAGAGCGCAGCGGTGACGTCACTGCTGTGCTCTCACTTCTCACTGTACGGCCGGCAGTCAGTGAGAGCAGGAAGCAGACGGCAAGGGACCTGGACACCGAAAGGCGAGTATGTATTGTTTTTTTTTTTTGGTAACCAGGGTAAACATCGGGTTACTAAGCGCGGCCCTGCGCTTAGTAACCCGATGTTTACCCTGGTTACCAGTGAAGACATCGCTGGATCGGTGTCACACACACCGATTCAGCGATGTCAGCGGGGCCTCAGCGACCAAAAAAAGGTCCAGGCCATTCCGACACGACCAGCGATCTCGCAGCAGGGGCCTGATCGCTGGTACGTGTCACACATAGCGAGATCGCTACTGAGGTCGCTGTTGCGTCACAAAACTTGTGACTCAGCAGCGATCTCGCTAGCGATCTCGCTATGTGAGACGGGGCCTTTAGTGCAGTTTACTTAAAAACACCCTGGGGGGGTGACAGGTTCCCTTTAAGCAACATCAGAAAGAAAATTCCTCCAGAATTATGAGAGAGACTGACAAGGTCATAGGGCTCAACCTCTTTAGCAGTAGTCGACCTCTTTAAGTTCTTTCAGGTTTGTGGGCATTTGTTTATGAGTGAAAAATCATCAAAGACTGTGTGGTTTTGTTTGCAGCTTTAAAAAACCTTGCAGCAAGGGTTCCTCTCCAATCCCATATGTATGAATAGAAAATAAGAAATTAAAATTAGACAACACTTTTCAATTCATCAGAATATTGCCTTCATTATTTCTCAGATACATCAGATATAATGATACAACAGCGACAGCAAATTTCAGTCGTTATGGTTTATTTAGAAGTAGCTGTTCACAGTTGTAGGCATGTTCGTTACATGAATTGATTCAAACCCTAAAAAAACAGTGAACTTCCAGGTTGTAAGGTGGCATAGCACAAAAATGCCAAGGGGGTGAATAATTTTGCAGGCCACTGTATACCTCATTAATTATCTTCCGACCCGACACTATGTATGTGCAGTGCCCCAAGGGTCCTGGTCGTTGCAGTAATATCATTCTCCTCTAGGGGGGAGTGATGTTACGTTTGGAGGCAATAAACTAGATCTCTTTACCAGGTATCACAAACATGCAACCCAATTCATACTCCAGTCCACCAGGGGGAGCTATGCTCCTATTTATTAGGGCACTCTTCACAACTAGGTAAAACTGGTGGTCTGGATAGGAAGTGAGGAAGAAGCTGGCAGGGCTTCACCCAGTGAGCTGCTATCTGAGCTCAGCTCAGGTAGTTGTTGGTCCCTGACAGGGGTGGGATCCTGTCAGAGGCCTAGACAGAAGGCCACGGAGCTGTGCCTGCCCCACGTGCGGCAGCTCCCAAGAAAGAGACACGAACAGCAAACTGTATTGTAGAGGGTGAGAAACAAAGTCGTAGCAAAGGGAGTGGAAACCAGAAGGAGTTCTGCCCTGCACAGGCTGCCTCCTTCTGAGGTGCAGGATCCGGTAGCCTGAACATCTACAACAGTTTTGAGGACCTTATGAGAGGCTCAGCAGTAAGGTACTACAACACCCAGGCGCTAGAGGAAGGCTACTGATTTCCACCTGGATAAGGGAACTCTGGATTTGCCTCCAAACCGGCCGGACTTTGCCTACCTTGTGATCTGGTGCTCTGGACTGTGGACGCTGAAGCCTTCAGTAAAAAGGTAAAGAGACTGCAACCTTGTGTCCTTGTTCTTCACTGCGCCTCACACCCTCCACCATCTACACACTGGGAAGCCCTGGGAACATACTTCATCTGTGGGAAGGTATACCATCTAGCTGCCATAACATCACCCCAGCGGACCCCTAAGCAGCGTCGGTCACCCTGACCGAATACCACAGGTGGCATCATGAACATTTCCCCTTTAAAGACCTTTCCCCTTTTACAACAGACCTCCCGAGGGCCACGGACCGGGTCAGCCACTGTGACATCCCCCTTGAGACCGAAAGACCCGCTACCGAGTATCCCACTGCCCTACGGGGGCGCTTCAAATCTTTTGGTGTCATGAACAGGATCTACTTAAGCCTGAAAATTGGGTCATGTGCGCCTAAGAACTGTGCCAGAATTGTGCTTGAACTGTGATTTGCTAAAGAACTGTGTATTGCAAAAGACCGCCAAAATTCCCGCCAAAACCGCCGCCATTACAGCGCCACGAGGAGCGCAGAAGAAGAAGAAGGGCGTGCCGTCGTGGGCGTGAACTAACTGAGAGCATGAAAAATAATGGCCGCCCAGTCCAAATTTCTCTGTACCTTGAGGACGTGTCCGTCAGCAGCTGAGATCCGCCTCCTGATCCTCAATGGCGGGCGGAGACAAAGAGCAAGAAACCGCCCCTAGAGAAGAGAGCGGGAAAAGGACGAGGAAGAAGCAGACATGGCAACCCATGGCCACCTGAGAGGAAATGTTCCAACCCAGCACAGACCTCGGTCGCCAGAGGAGTACAAAGGCCTGCCGCCGCTGGAGAGTGTGGACCTCTCGGAGCTGTCAATGGAGGAGTCGCAGTCAATGCCACCGCTGATCCTAGCACCTTCCTTGGAGGAGTGGAACGGCGTCGGAGGAGTCGAATCACGTGCAGGTATCAGAGACGACCACATCCCGGGGATTTGCTTGCCCCCGTGACTGCTCCTTTCCCCGCTACGACCGCTGGGACCTCGACAGCCCCTCTTCCAGGCCCTGGATCAAGGGGGTACGATGTCAGAGTCCTCCCCTGGGGGGAATATGAACAGTACCTGATATCGCAGTGGAGGAGGGAGGAAGAACAAAGGGCCCGGGGCGACATGCAGGACAGCCTTTCAGTGAAGTGGGGTGTTGTGGTGTTTTTCCATCTCCAGAAAGGAAAGGGTTTCATCCAGGAGATTGGATTGCCAGTGAGAGTCCATGTCACCAGGGACGAGGTGGAACCCTGTCTTAGAGGGGAATACCTAGATCCGGACCTATACCCCGGGGATGCTGTGACCTACACCCACCACCGGAAAGGAAGCAGTTGGTGGGCTTGGGATGTCCAGAGATGTGCAGCCCTTATAGCGTCACCTAGGGCCCAGGAAAATGAACTCACCACTGAGACAGCAGCTGCAGCCCCTGTTGTAGCAAGTGCCCACACCCAAGCTACGCAGACTTCCATCGCTGCCCATGATCTAACAATTCACGAAAGACAGACTAACGGTGTTTACCTGGCACCAGGCATAACTTTGGATCCAGCCCTTCCCAGGCCAGGAAGGCTTCAATGCCAAGTGAAGCCTTGGAAGCCCTCTGAATAAAAGAGACCTGAACTGATTGCAAATAGTTACTAAACACTCTTTTTCTACTTCAAACCCCTCCAGGGTTATTTCTTAAAGGGGTCCCCTGTTTAAAGGGATCCTTAGTTTTGCACAAGTTTTGTTTTGCATCAAAGAACATTTGAATCATGGACGGTGAATGATTCACAAACTGTCCTTGTAAATAGTTGGCACCTTCTTAAGGGTGCTTCCTACTGGTTTTACAATGGAGGCTTTTACAGAGACTGCCTCCAATGGAAACTGCTATTAACCTTGCTATGAGAATTGCTTTGTTTTACAGACCTGAAGAAAAACCCGTTGGTGTGGCAGAATTGCGGGTCAGGATACACGTCTTGTAGCCCGCCCAAGACCAACGTTGGGGTTCGTAACGGGTCCCTTGCATCACGTCACCTTTATTGCTAAACTGACTTGAATATTGATGATGTGATTAATGCTTTACACTACCTCAGAAAAGACTTGAGTTTGCCCTTAGTAATAAAATACATGTACAGTAAACTGCACAATCACTGTACTAATTATATATGTGACTGACATTATCTATCTATCTATTCTATGTATATTTATCTATTCTATCTTTTCTGTTTTGTTGGGTCACGGTGTGATTATACTGTACGCGTCAGATCAAATTTTGGGATTTCAAGGACATGGGCGTGTAAAAATCAGTTGACACTCGCACCCATTGACCTGCACTGGGGAGTCTCATCCGAGATACGAGGACAATCGTAGCATGCTGCCATTTTTTTCTCCACCCGATCTGAGCTGACAAAAAAAAACTTGCAGGTGAGCAGGGACTCATAGACTAATATTGGGCAGAGGACAATCCGATTTTTTTATCAAATTGCACTAGTCCATTTTTCTCACAAATGAGTAAGAGCCCCAGTATGCAGAGCAGTGACGTCACAGATTAGCAGAACAGAACGACACTGGACACCGGACAAAGCGGCGGTAGGTGAGTATAATTATACACTCACACCATACTACATAACATGTATGTACACACATTTAATGAAAAAATAGTGGGATTGCTTCTTTAACCCCTTAACTCCCGGATCTTTTTTCGGTTTTGCGTTTTCGTTTTTCACTTCCCTCCTTCCCAGAGCCATAACTTTTTTATTTTTTGGTCAATATGGCCATGTGAGGGCTTATTTTTTAAGGGATGAGTTGTACTTTTGAATTACACCATTGGTTTTACCATGTCGTGTACTAGAAAACAGAAAAAAAGTGCAGTGAAATTGCAAAAAAAGTGCAATCCCACACTTGTTTGGCTTTTTGCTAGGTTCACTAAGAACTAAGGGTATGTGCACACGTAGGTGGGATGTCTGCGGATTTTTCCACACCTGTTTTTGTTAATCCGCAGGTAAACCGCACTGCGGATTACCTGCGGATTTACAGCGGAATTACCACGGATTTACTGCGGTTTTTGTGCGGATTCCACCTGTGGATTCCTATTATGGAGCAGGTGCAAACCGCTGCGGAATCCGCACAAAGAATGAATATGCTGCGTAATAAACAATGCAGCATTTCCGCGCATCTTTTTCGAAGCAAAATCCGCATTGTGTGCACATACCCTTAAACTGACCTGACATTATGATTCTCCAGGTCATTACGAGTGCCTAGACACCAAACATGCCTAGGTTCTTTTTTATCTAAGTGATGAAAGAAAATTTCAAACTTTGCTAAAAAAAAATAAAAATTGTGCAATTTTCCGATACCAGTAGCGTCTCCAATATTCGTGATGTCGGGTTGGGTGAGAGCTTATTTTTTGCATGCCGAGCTGATGTTTTTAATGATACCATTTTGGTGCAGATATGTTCTTTTGATCGCCAATTATTACATTTTAATGCAGTGTCGCGGCGACCAAAAAAGCGTAATTTTGGCGTTTTGACTTATTTATTGCTACGCTGTTTAACAATCGGGTTAATCTTTTTTTATTGATATATTGGGCGATTCTGAATGTGGCAACACCACATATGTGTAGATTTGATTTTTTTTATTGCTTTATTTTGAATGGGGCGAAAGGGGAGGAGGTTGATTTAAACTTTTATATATATATATATATATATATATATATATATATATATATATTTTTTTCATATCTTTAAAAACATTTTTTTTTTAATTTTGACCTGCTTCAATAGCCTAGAGGCTAGAAGCTGCCACAACTTGATTGGCTCTGCTACATAGAGGCGATGCTCAGATCGCCTCTATGTAGCAGAATTACAGCCTTGCTATGAGCACCAACCACAGGGTGGTGCTCATAGCAAAACGGCATCAACAACCATAGAGGTCTCAAGGAGACCTCTGGTTGTCATGCCGATGCACTGATGACCCACAATCATGTGATGGTTTCACCAGTGTGCGCATTTCCGGTTGTATGGCCCGAAACGCTTGTTAAATGCCGCTGTCAGTTTGACAGACTCCTTTAATATTCTAAATTAAACCATACTTACTGCAATGCCTAATTCACTGATGCCTTCGATCACCTGTAATAAAAGTAAAATAATAAACGAACAATATACCATACCTGTCATTGTGTCCCATGCTGTAATCCATGTCTGCGGGCTAAATAGTTTTCAACCTGGATGGTGCCAAGATGCGACCGTCCTGCCTGAAAACCACTGGTGAATGAGGTGCTGAGAGACCCCTCTATTCTTGATAACCAACCTTGCAGAAGCTGACAGCTGAGGGTTGCAGCCCCCAGCTGTGAGTTTTGCCTGGTTGGTTCAAGAAAATAGGGAGAAACCCACATCGGGCCCCCAACTGTTGTCATCATTTGGACTTTAAGATAACTCTCATCATTCTCCTTTGCTCGCGCCGAACGCCAGCAGAGCAGGGGAGAATGATGAGAGCCGGCTTCAGCAGCAGCTGCCATGGAACAGCGCTTACTGTATCGCTTCTTTCCCGGTGGCCATCTGTGTGGTACTGATGCGGCACACGGGTAGCACACGGTTGCCACATGTGTGCCACACGTAGAACACATGGACACATGGACAAGGATATCTCCGGTACCGTTTTTTCCGGTACTGGAAATAAACTGACGTCTTTTTTAACTAGCCTTATGATTAGCCCTTTTCTGCTTTTTTGGCTTGCATTAACACACACTTGAATGATCCACATCACCAAAGTGCCCAAACTTCTGCTTTTATAGGGGTAGTTACACTTGCTGATGAACAATTAATCAAGAGCATTTTATTAGCAACATCTGGCTGCTACTTACCCTCTTAATTGCTATGGAAGCAGCAAGGATGTATTTAATTTTTCACTCACTGCTTCCGCATTTTGGCACAGTTTTTGTTAAATAGTTAATACCAGGGTTTAACTTGACATTTCTTAAAGTTAATCTGCTTTTTTTTGTTCATTAGGTTCTGTTAACATAATTTTAAAAATTACAAAGGACCAGATTGTACGGGTTTTTAATGTTATGATCTGTATATCCACATAATTCAATAAGTGCATATTTAATTTTTCTTATGACTGTACATACATTTATTAAAATTGTCTGCTGGGCCACTAAACGTTATCAACATGCACAAGAGACAGCAAAAATGAAGCAAAAAGCGAAGCAAAAACACAGCAATACAATAACAGCAAAAACGCAACAAAACACACAGCAAAACATGTTTTTTGTAAGCATCGTCATGTTCTTTACTGCCAAGAGAGCAGGTTTTATCTGTGGAAAAAATGGCAGCAAAAACGCAATGTATGAACATCGCCTTACTGTAGAAAAGGTTCAACGGATTCACAGTATCTTCAATCATGACATTTATAGGATAAATACAGTAGAGAAATATTCAGTGAATCTTTTAGTTTTGCTAAATATAAGACGGAAAATTAGAGATAAAAAGACAGCTGGAATACATTGAAAACCTTTACAATTTCTTAACCTATACTAAAATATGAAAATACTGCTGCAAATAGAATCAAAGAATTGTATCAGAACATATATTAATATGATGGAGCCCACCAACTTTGTTATCAGAGAGTTGGAGCACGGAGAGCTTCTTTAAGTATTTCTTCAGCTAACTTCACACGACTGTTGAAATTTCAATAATTAGCTTCAGTTTTAGTTTTACATTTATATTTTAACTAAAGTTAATTATATTTATTGTGCCAAATGGTTTTAACAGATATCTAAAGTTTCATCTTGAAAAACTGAAAATGCATCACTTCCAAGAAAAAAATGCTTCATCTTAGAAAAAAACTAAGTCTAGGTTTATGTGATATATGACTCGAAAATCATTCTAAGGAAAGAAGTATGAACAAAACCCTGTCGTTCTAATGTAAACCTAATCCCATGGGCTGTTCTGAAACCCCTTCAAAAATAAATGTAAAAATAATTTTATGATCCAATCCATGCAGAATTAAGTACATCTATTGGGAAAACCCTTGCTGAGATTACTCCAATTAGTTCAGAATAAAAACAGATTCAGAAACACATACTAAGGCATGTTGTATTATGCTCACACGAGACTAAAAAGTAAATTAAGAAGCTATTTTTAATACATAATATATACAGTAAGATTCTTTGTAATATTTTACCTTATTTTTTTCCTATCTATTCTCTGTTAATAGTGATGATCGAATAGTGAAATGTTCGGATTTGTGAAAATCGGTGCGAATAATTTCTAATATCCGTGTATTTGTACCGAATAACGAATCCAATTCAAGTCAATGGGAAAGCCAAATATTTTTCTGCTGGGCCCAACAAACAGGTCTGGAGGCATGAGAAAAATGGAAATGGATGGGAAAGAGCTAGACTAAATGGGAACAGCATGGAGAAGATTGCTGCATGCCTTTCACACTCATATATGGTATCTGGGAATAATGTTGTCAGACTATTGCGCCGGTTTTATGGATTTTTAAAAAGATCTATAAAGCAAAAAGAATAAAAAGATTATATCTTCGCATTAGCATATATACACATGTAGAGTTTTGGGTTTATTTTTTACTCGAACATTTGTGAGGGCTCTCACTCCTACATTTGGGAAGACCCTCCATCATGCCGAATAGTAAGATAGTGGAATACATATTTGCCATCCTTTACAATGCCAGATAAAAATGCCCATTTGAAATTTGGGTTTTGCCCGCCACCACCACCATGTCCACCGCCATGTCATTATGCGGCCTTCACTGACAATTAGCAGAGTGCCAGCAGGTGCCGTGAAACCTGAGTTTGGTAAGGGCCCTCAGGTGGCCCTGTATCATACATTTGGGAGAGCTCTCACTCCTACATTTGGGAGGTCCCTCTCTCATGCCAAATAGTTAGCCAGATAATGGAATACATATTCCCCATCACTTTACAATGCCAGATAAAACATGCCCATTTGAATTTTGGATTTGGCCCGCCACAACCACCATGTTCACCACTATGTCATTATGCGGCCCTCCCTAACAATTAGCAGAGGGTCAGCAGGTACTGTGAAACCTGTGTTTTGAAAGCTCCACATTTTATTTTTGCCACTGGTTCCTAATGAAACCAATGTAAGGTGAATATAATACAGGAGTTGGGGGAGCTGTATGATCAATGTCAGTAAATAGGATTCTACCAGACACCAAAAGCATTAGAAGCGAGGGCCTCAATTGTGGTCAGTCTGTCAGGCCTGAACCCATGTCAGGAACATGTACAAGCCTCATTTTACTTGGAAGCAGCCTCATGAAGGGAAAGAGACAGGAGTGTCATTGACCAATCTGCACAAGCCTACGCATTTTCTATTGGTTTAATAAATAGTGTATCTTTATCTAGCCAGGAAATGATTTTTTTCATAAGCATAAAACATTCAATATGAGAAAGTGTGACGTTAAGGGATGTGGATGTGCTGGTGCCCACCAAGGCTGTGCTACAGATCAGAAGGTGACTGGATCTCGTTCAAGAGGAAACATTGAATGCCGAGCAGGTGGCTAAGGAGCAAGATTTTACAGTGGCTGATACCACACAGCTCAGCCTCACACAATATTCTCAATACACATTGGGTGATGACGATGTGCTACAGAGGGGACTGCCAATCCCAGCTTCATGCCTTTCCAGCATGGATGGACTGAAGAGGAGAAGGAGGAGGAGAAGGCTATGCATCGTGAGGAGGAGAGGATGGTTAGTGTTCTTCCTGGTGAGGACACTGAACGTTTGACTCTGTGTAGTCTGTCACATATGGCAGAGTTCATGTCCAGATGCCTTTCCCAAGATCCTTGTGTGAAACACATTTTGTCCAACATGAAATACTGGCTGTACACCTTTTTTGATCCATGGTACAAGGAGAAATTTGCTTCTCTCATGTCAAAGGCAGACGTGCTATTTTCAGTGCATGTATGCCAGTGGGCCATTGTGGAAGACTTGCTAAAAATATTACTCTCAGACAACACTGCTGGAAGAGGTATCGACCCTTTTCACCCATAAGGATTGCAGGAGAGGGCCACGCACGCCAGGAGCAACTCGGGGGGCATGTCCACCAACCGACACATTTTCATGAGACCGTCACATCAGCAAGGGCTATCTGTGGGTGTAACTATGACAAGGAGGGAGAAGTTGACCAAGATGGTGAAGGACTACTTAAGTGACCATACCAGCGTCCTACCTTATTCTTCAGTGCCCTTTAACTATTGGCTGTCCAAGCTCCACATTTGGCCTCATCTCTCCTTCTACACCTTGGAGGCGCTGCCATGCCCTGCTGCAAGTGTGTTGTCTGAGCTGGTTTTTAGTTTGGCTTATGCAGTCATAAAAGATAGGCGCATGGAGCGCCCTCACTGCCGCAGGGCCGAGGGGCACCCGGTACCGGGCCTCTGTGTCTCAGGTCTGGGGTTTTCACGGTGGCTAGGCCCGGTCCGTGACCCTGCTGAGGGGCGTCCAGTGAAAGTTGAGAATGTGAGGATGTTGTGATGTGGTGTAGGTCGCGGTGAATAATGAGGACACCAGGTTGCAGTCTCTTTACCTCTTTACTGAAGGCTTCAGGATCCTCAGTCCAGAATACGGTTAACCGGGCTACCTGAGTCCGGCCGGTCCGATGGCACCTCCAGAGTTCCCTTTGCAGGTGGAAATCTGTGCCTACCTTCTAGCGCTTGTGTGTTGTAGTCCTTCCCTGCTGTGCTTACGGGATAGTCCTCACAACTGTTGTGTCTTTTTCTGAAGTTCCCTCACAACTTGATTATGATGTTCTTCTTCATCCCCCCAGATGATATGGCTAGGACGCACCCGTATGATGGGTAGGCTCGGAGGTCTTCCGGGACCCTAAAGTCGCCCCTCTCCAAATGTTGCCCCCTGTGTCTGCTTAGGTGATTTTGGGTGAGACAGCCCGCCTAGAACTGACTGTCCTGCCATAGGTTTTAAGTAAGGTCTGGAGCTCAATACTTCCTCGGTGTTTCTGGCCGCCGGCTACGCGCCTCAGTAGGATGTTGCTTTGTCAAGGTGAAAATGTATTTTCTTATATACCTTTGTATTTTTATATAAATCTTTATACTCTTTTTGTACTGCTATACTTTTATACTGTGAAACAATAAGTTTTTTCCTATCTGTTAGTTAATGATTTAAAATGGCTGCCAGGCAGTTTCGTTTCTGGTTTGTGTCTGGAGGGATGAATCATTTCTTTGGAAACGAAACTAAAGGAATGATAAGAAGAGGAGGAATTCACCAGGAGACGTTCGACGAATCAGAGAGACTGGGCACTAGATGTATGCTGCTTAAACCCCACCCATTGCATTCCCTTTTTAGTACTATGTATTGAAGAATAAAACACAGTTGCTGCTCAGCTCCTCACTGAGGTGATCGCAAGAGCATCAGCAAAGATTGAATCAGCTACGTGTCTGAATCATTTCTTTTTCCGGTACCAGAAGTTCTGCGCTCACATTACAATTTGGAATGACTGGTGAATGAGGATTAATTGTCGTTATTACGGCCCCGACAATTTTGGCAGCCCAACGGGGGGCGTGGCCAGCGATCCGAGACTCTCTGGACCCATGCCTGGATGTCTGTGGATGATACCCGTAGTGGCTGACCTCGAGGACTGATCACCCTCCGTACACGGTAAGTGGCGATCATGTACACTGTATATGTCACACTTGCTAGTGTCTCAGCCGTTATTGGTTTGTCTGTAGTCTCCTTGGGTCCGGGAGGTGAATGATCGAGTGGTGAGATCAAACGTGATCCTGTGCCACGCTCTGAACCAGCAACTGAGAGACGTCGCATCCTGTGCGACCTCTGTACACCACACCTCCCTCACCGGTCATTGTACTCCGTTCAACCACCCTACCCGTGACTATTGTCCAGTAGTGAAGTGGACTGAAAAATTGAGCCAGTTGTAGATTGTGGGGCAACTTAGAGAAAGGGATAGGAGACGCAGCCTCTGTGATATTGTGCTGACAGGTAAATAAGGCGTTCCGTGAGGGGACCACCTGTCCAGGCAGGTAACTAAGGCGTTCCGTGAGGGGACCACCTGTCTAGTTAGGTAACTTAAGACGTTCCGTGAGGGGACCACCTATATTTTTGTGGAGGGGTCTCATTAGGAGGCTGCCTCCCGACTGTTTGGGATATCGTGGCAGGATAGTCTGTAATCACTGTGTTCAGGTTAGGGACAGGAAATATTGAGCGCGAGGCTCTTTTCCTAGTACGTCGAACGTGAGGCTCCGTACTGTGGAACACCGTGTTGGTATCGCTGCCAGTGGTTTTACTGCAGAAAACCATAGTATCCTGGGAGCCAAGCTGCGTATCTTACAGCAAAAGAAGTCAGTGCCCCACAAGTTAGATGAGGATGCCGTGGAAGTCAAGACAATGGTCACGGGAGGGCAAGAGGCAGTCAAGAAGCTTATCTGCGAGTTGCGCGAAGCTTAAAGAACGAAGGATGAAAATAGGTTGAGAGGGAGGATCAGATAATGTAGAGCCCGTGTTTGGTTATAAAATGCCTGTGAACTGTGATCTTACAGATTGTAAAATGGCCGCCGTGCCACTGATGATGAAAATGCAGTCTCAGCCACCGCCCTGTAATGGCGGCGGGACGAGCTCTCCAGAAGTGTAGGTGTGTCCTGTTTGTGTTGTGCAGAATCCAACCTGGGTGGAGACCTGCCTTGTGTGTGTGTACGGACCGTCTTTGGGGCTCCGCCCAGACCACGGAGGATTATAGGAAAGTTTTGTTGAAATTAAGTCTGAAAACTGCTGCCGTTTGTGACTGTAGAAGATACGGAGCTTTGTGTCAGTGTTGTGTAGTATGGGGGAGGGGCAGCAGCAGACCGCTGCGAGATTTCTTTGTCAGTTTTCCTCTCTTTTCTACTTATCTACGCTACAAGCCGGAGAAAGGGGGGCAAGGTGCTGGGTTTCGTTTCTCCCTCTTGCACTGTGGAATGCAGTGATTTTTTTCTTATCTCCGCGTTACTAGATGGGAGGGGCTGTGTGAATCCCTGCGCGACTTGCTTGCAATTTTTCCCCTCGGTGCTGTGGGCTACGGGGGAGGGGGGGGGCATGTATTGCATTCCAAAGTTTTCTCTGTCCTTGGTTTAGTAAAGACAAGGGGTTAAATCACTAGCCCCCACCTTTGCAGCTGCGAGATCAGTGTTTCTTATCTCCATGGGCAAACACCACTGCCCCCTCCTATTGTACATGCAAGTCCAGCTTCACACTCCAATATCCCTTTTAACCCTGTCTGGGAATCTCTCTCCCCAGCCCCGACATGCCAATTCTCAGATCAAGAGCTTGTTTTAATTAGAGTAGATGACAGACCCAATGAATATACTCTTATAAAACCTATCCCTGTGGGACCTTTCCCTGAAGTTACTGCTCAGTTCGTAATCTTTTCTATATGTTCGGTAAATTTACTGGGGGCAGATTTATTATTACAGTTCTGCTCCAGGATATAATTCCAAGATGATGGTCAGATGGTCCTTGCGTTATATAACTCCTATGCAGATGAATATAAAGAGATGTGTATCCTACTTGCCTTTCCCACAGTTATGATGGTCCTGATAGACCCAGATTCTCCCCCAATAATACCTGTAGAACCAGTAAAAGTGTTTCTCAAACCTGGTACCCCTTTTTCTAAAGTCCATCAATACCCTTTGAAATATGATCAGGAGCAGTGTCTCAAGGGGCAAATACAAATGTTATTCGATAATGGTGCCCTGATACCCTGTGTTTCCCCATGTAACACACCCTTGTTTCCCGTTAAGAAAAACACCCCACCCGGCCAACCCCCTGTGTACCGGCTGGTACAAGGTCTACAGGTATTTAATGCGGTTACTGTTCCAGAAACTCCGGTGGTGCCTAAGCCACATACTCTTTTGTCCCAGATATCTCAGGATGCTGCTTGGTTCATGGTTATCGATCTTGCCAATGTCTTTTTCAGCATTCCATTACACCCAGATTGCCAGTTCTGTTTGCATTCATTTATCAGGGATGATAATTGACGTGGACAGTTATGCCAAAGGGGGGCCAGTCATAGCCCAAGAGTGTCAGGCCTACCTTGCCACTTATGGCCCCTTGCATCCAGGAGACGCTATGTCCACCCAAAGAGGGAATCTGCCCTGTGATATAGTGTTACACACTGCAGGCCCTAGATACTGATTACAAGACACCCGAGCACTGCCGTACAGTATTGCAGACTGCCTTGCAGACAGAGCTCACCTATGCAGGACATGCTACAGGTGTGCTGACTCAGCTTCATGGAGACAAATAGAGACCTGTTGCTTATTACAGCGGCCGCCTGGATAGGGTGGCAGGAGGAAGTCCCTCCTGTATTCGGGCCGTGTTGTCTGTCCAGCTGTTGCTACACAAGTCTTCAGAGATTGTTTTGGATCACCCACTGATGGTCCACACCCCACACAATGTATATAGTATCCCTAACCAAGTACAATCTAGCCACATATCCATGGCTGGACAGCTGCGACTTCGGTGTGCTATTCTCATGCCTACTAATGTGACTTTGAAAAGGTGCACTGTCCTAAACCCCGTTACTCTTCTTCTAGTTCCCCTGGATCCAAAGGGGGGAGGAGTAGGTGACATGAGCAAGGACACTTTCTTTTTCTTTTTCTTTCTAGAATGGATCCAGAGGAACAAGATTAGGTTTCCAAACCACATGATTGTCTAGAATTGCTGTCTCAGGAAACGGCTGGTTTCTAGTGTGCCTATTCTAATGCTGATTTTGAGCTTTTTGTAGATGGATCCCGTCACCAAGATGACCGAGGATGCTACTGTACCAGATATGCTGTGGTCTCAGAACATGAGATAATCAAGGCAGAGTTAATGCAAGCTCATATGTCTGCACAAGAAGCAGAGCAAACTAGCAGAAGGTAAGACTGTAAATATCTACATTGATTCCAGGTATGCTTTTGGCATTACACACGGTTATGGGCCTATCTGGAGAGCCAGGACTTTCCTGACAGCAAATGGCCACCCCTTTAAATGTGCTGAGGCAGTCCAGCAACTTATGAATGCACTACAGCTTCCCACCCAAACAGGCATCATAAAGGTAAAGGCACATAGCAAAGGCACTGATGGACGGACAAAAAGGGTAAGCACTGGTAGACCAGGCTGCCAAGAAAGCAGCAAGCACTCCTGTAGCCTCTCAAGTACATCACCTAGACACCCCACCATCTCCACTTGTGTTGAAAGACATCTTAGCCCGGTTACAAGAACAGGCAAGTAAGGAGGAGAAAAATAGGTGGCAAAAGATAGGGGCTTGCTCTGATACCGTTACCGGACTATGGGGGAGGGGTGAAAAGGTCTGCCTACCACAGGTACTGTACCCAATGATGGCACAGGTTCTGCACGGGAATGTGCACCACTCGAAGACGGCCATGTGTGACACCCTACAGAAACAATGGATTGCCCCCGGGTTTTCCACCTGCGCAGAAAGGCAGGTACAGAGCTGCATGATATGTGCCACACATAATCAGGGTAGGACAGTGAAAACCCCATCCAAACACACTCCCCGGCCCTTTAACCAATTCCAGAGACTGCAGAATGATTAAATTCAGTTACCCAGGGTAGGGACGTATGAGTATGTGTTGGTCTGCATTGATTTATTTTCAGGTTGGCCAGAAGCCTACCCAGTTGCCAAAGCTACGGCTAAGACAACGGCGAAGACACTGATGGCTGAGATCATATGCAGGTATGGAGTTCCTGAAGTCATTGAGAGCGATCGGAGTTCCCATTTTACTGGAGAGATCATGTCAGAGGTAATGGCAGCACTGGGGGTAAGTCAAGCATTGCATACTCCATGCACAGAGTAGTGGAAGAGTGGAGAGACTAAATGGAACTCTTAAGCTTAAAATCCAGAAGGCAATGACAGAGACTGGTAAACCATGGACAGAATGCCTTCCTCTGGCTTTGTTTTCAGTAAGATATACCCCAAACAGGAAGACAGGACTGTCACCGTATGAGATTCTGTTTGGCAGGAGCCCCAATCTTGAATGTTTCTTTCCACAACAGTTGTAGCCCAAGTACCAGGACTTGACTAGCTATGTGCAGGCCTTACATGGACACCTTGCCAAAGTGCATTTAACTGTCTTCAGTTCTCTTCCAGACCCAGACAAGGTTCCTGGACACCATCCCTTTGTGCCAGGAGACCTGGCGTATGTGAAAAAGTTTGTGCGCAGAGATTGTCTCCAGCCGAGATTTGAAGGACTTCACACGGTGATCCTGGTCACCCCCACTGCAGTAAAACTTGAAGGAAAGAGCACCTGTATTCACGCTTCACACTGTAAAAGAGACCGAACCAGTGTTTAGTCACAGAAGTGACTGAAGGGAAATGTTGCTGTTGTTTTTGATCCTGGAACTGAGGGCCATCCTCGCCCCTACCTCTTCGGCCCCTATTGTAAATAAGAATTCTGGCCCCACTATTCTCTGGGGAAACCGGACAGCCCCGGCAAATATCTGACGATTTGATTTCTGTGATGTAGTCAAGTGTCCCGAGACTGAATGGGTGGTAGAGGGAATCATCCAGTTTTATATATGTGTTACCAGAAATGACAACAATAATTGTTATTATTAGACAGATGCTGCTTGGAATACGGGAGATGATTGGGGATTTAAAGCTAGCGAAGCCATGTTCCCAAGGATGGGACGGGTAGGAGTCTTCGTGAGAGAATGCATCTAACAGCCCTTCTGCAACCACTTAGGGGCTGTAAATGGGGTAAAAGTTGTTACCCCCTCCTCCTAAATCTTGAAAATCCCCAATCTGCTGATCTGCAGACATTCATATTGGGAAGGAATTATAATTATGTATTTAGTAGTGGATACCATGGGAATTTAGGCCCAGGTGAGCGTTTGCAAAATGTAGTTAATGAAGTGATCCCCATTCCAGGTCTCAGTTGGCAAGAGGTTTTCTCCATAGAAACACAAACAGCCCCAAGGAGAAACCTATGGTTAGAATGGGTGAGATACAATGTAAGAGTCCAGAATATCTCTGTAGGATGTATTGCTTGTTCTGCTGCGAATACACACCTATACACACATGCATTGCTTTTTCCTGATGACAACACCACCGCCTGTGTCATGAATTTGTTGAAAGGTTTGAAGTCCACTGATTGCCCAGATTACGTCCCACTGATTCATAAGAAACCCAAACTAAAGGTCCCAGGAGAAGTAATCGTATTAGCTGACAATTACACCTGCTATAATTCCCACGACACCACAGGTACACCAGTAGGGATCTTCAAGACAAGTTTCTGCAAAGAGAACAGTTCTCTAGATACTGATTTGCTAATTAAACATACACAATATATATACACCAAAGATACCTGATGAACCTACCAGAAAGAGGAGAAGCCTTGATCAGCTCCACATGAGTTATGAAGAAGATCCACTAGTATATATTGATGCCATTGGAGTGCCAAGGGGGGTGCCTGACCAGTTTAAAGCCCAGAACCAGATTTATGCCGGCTTTGCTTCTATAGTACCACAGATGCAGATTAATAAAAATGTTGAATGGATCAAATATATATATTACAGTGAACAAAGATTTGTCAATTATAGCTGTGATGCCTTCCAGGGTATAGTTGAGGATTTGGGCCCTAGCACTTGTATGACCAGTGCTGCAACCCGACCTAAGAGAATTACACTGAATCCTGTCCAGACAAGATCACATGCAGTGATATAAGAAGCTGACACAGGATTGTGGGTGGCGGATAGTGGGGACATTAACTTTTAGGAGTAGGCTGACAGTAATCCTTTTGGGAAGTAGCTGTAGATCAGCATGTCATGTCGCCCCCACCACCAGAGAACCAACCACATCAGGTAGGGTAAGACAGATACAGGAGTATTATCCCTGGAGGCCCTCTGACTAGCTAGCTACGCAAAAACAATTGGCTGACCCTGAGAACCAACCTTTCTCATTCTACAGACAAATAATGACCATATGATGGACGTATTAAGTGCACCTAGGCAGGCCTAGGTAGTTAGTGAGCACAAAAACAGGTGACGTGCTAGGACACAAATTAAGATCTTTTTGCAGATGTGACAAAAGGAGAGAGTGTAGAGCTATACTTTGGACGGTTACAGCTGAAATAGGAAGACATGGAGTACAGTCCCATAAACCCACTTGATGTTAAAGTATTGGTAAATACATTCATTGACGGTATGACCAAAGACATACGAGACAAAATATAGACAGCCAGACCTGAATGGCGAAATGTAGATCCAAAAGACCTGAAGGTTTCTAAAGAAGTTGAACAAATTAGGACAATAAGACGACGTGTCATGTATGCTGGAGCAGACACATCTTTCTTCTCCAGTTGGTTAGGTGGGATCAAGGGATTCCTTCAATAAGTTTGTTTGGTACTAATTGCCCTCCTTATAGTTGAATCGATAATTTTCTGTTGTGTTATTCTTTGTACAAAAAGGTTATTGCCAAAGTAACTCCGACTGGCACCGTCCTCAATCAAGAAGTAGATCCACCAGAGTACAATGGTACTGATCCAGGGAAGATCCCGAAGTACATTCCCCCTCAAGAGAGTAGACAAAACCCCCCATTCTC